>NC_057392.1:10240093-10547915 GCF_019320065.1 Cervus canadensis | reverse complement strand
AGAGGTGTCTCAGCTGTGTACAATCAATTCATGACTTTTACTCCCATAGATGGATCTTTCCCTGTGTTCCTCACCTCAGTGAATGGCATAACTTTTGATTCCTGAAAAATGGACTGAACCTATGAAACACATTAAATTCGTCAAAAACATATTTTGTGAATTTCTTATTGATCTATTTTCCTCAGTCACAGTGTTCATGTACTTTTAAACATTCACCTGTATTTACAAATCTTTTAAAATATTTTCAAACTTCTGTTTCAAATCCTCTGAGGAACAGGTATGACACAATACTTAATCTTTTGTCTATTCCTATTCAGTTTCATCATTGAGATGATGAGAGTATAGGAAAATCTGTTAAAGGAACAGAAGAACTTGTGATGGAAAAATAATCTTCCCTTTTTTCTCTTTAGTTTACTTATCTGCAATATGAATGCTCAGTTACTACTGAGTGTTTTGGAAGAACCAATACAAACATATACATAATTAAATGAGCCTGCATTTCTTTTAAAATTTCCAAAATTTCCTTTAATTACACATAAACACATAGACATAATGCTATATCTATATCTATCCCTACACATATACACACATGCTATTCTGAAACTCTACATTTTGGATACTATCAGTTGATACTGCCCTCAAACCAAAATATAAGACAAAAATCCTAAAAACAAAATGCATTTAAGTTAGTGAGCTGTTAAGAAATGTATTTAAATTAAAATTTTTCTCTTTTCCTGAGACACAACATCTAAATATAATATATTGAGAAATCTTGTGTTTCAAAATATAGGCTAGTGATTTGACAGCATTTTACACACTGTCAGTAGAATACTGCTGAAAGCTAAAAGTACTTTTAAAATTAACCTGTATAATAAAGAATATCTCAAAGACACAACTGATTAGGGGCATTCAAACTGCCTAAGTCAAGAATAACTTTTCCTTTAGGGATAATATTTTAAGGGAGTTTGCCCTAAGCATACAAAGTCATAAGCTCCTACCCAAATGGAGTTTAATTCCGTTTATACTTCTAGACTTCTAAAATAAAATGACTTGAAGATCAAGGAGTTGGAAAGCCTTTAAATTTACACCAACTCTGTCTGGAATAAATCAGTGGAAGCTGAGACATTAATGCTTTTGAACTTAAGCATTTTTTGTTTTGTTATATCGCCTTGTGACCCCAGATTCAAAACTCCCCAACTGTTGGTTGTGTAATGACCCTTCTCACACTCTAGTATATATCAACAACAAAATATATCAACATACTAAAAAGAGAAGAAATGTAAAATGATCAGTATGTTTTTAGAAATATATTAGATATGATAGTGCAGTATTTAATGTTTATGAATATGTAAAATTTAAACTTCACTGAAACTTTCACCTTAAATATCAACATACAAGCAAATACAGCTAGTGAAGAAGACTCCTAACTTAACAATAGAGATACAATATGGGGATTGTGATACGGATGAGAGTCCCCTGAAAAAAGACTCATTCCTGCATAAAGTGAGCATGAATTACGATTTACTGGTATTATTAAAAGAATTTTATAAATTAATAATCCTACAGGAACTCAGCCTGGTCTATGATATGGACTTTCAAAGTGTCTTCTCTTTGTTTACCAAAGTGAACACTTCATTTAGCATTCACATTTTAGAGGTTAGCTATGGAATGACAAACTTGTTCTCTTGCTGTACTACTAAGAGTGTGCTATGCAAATATGTGCACAATACAAATGGCTTGTTACCAGTTCAGTAAAGTACAAATCTGTTGTTAAATGATTTGGTTTGGCCTCTTGTGCTTCTGTTAAAATCATAACAAGAACATGCTCTGGGGAGCTGCTGATTCCAGAAGAGAGAAATTTTAAGCACATCTAATCCAAATTGCAGCTTGCAGTCAAAACACACTTGCAGCCTAGAGTCTAGCCAGCTAATCCCTGTTTAGTCCATAGAGACTTCCAAGAAAAACTATAAACTTATTAGTGAGAAAAATAAACGTTTCTTGCCGTAAGAAAAAAAAAAAAGTATAAATTTGAAAGTAAGTTTTTAGAAATTTTTATAACAATCTGACAGAATAATCTTATATATATTGAGTCTATTAACAAAATGACACTAAGAATGTAATGTAAAAACCAATCTTTCGCCACAAAAAATACTTATTTAGTGCTTCCCATTCAATCTGCCAAAGCACTGTTCTGAGTATCAGAAGCTGAAAAGTGAATGAGACAGTATCTGCTTCCATAAACTTATTGTCTAGTGAGGAGAACGCAAAGTATCAATAGATAATATAAAAAAAAATCTATCAGTTAAAAAAATAAAATATGGTTAAGAAAAATAAAGTATGGTAGAAAGGACAGAACACAATTGCACTTGTTTCATATGCTAGCAAGGTAATGTCCAAAATCCTTTGACTATGCCAAAGCCTTTGACTGTGTGGATCACAATAAACTGTGGAAAATTCTGAAAGAGATGGGAATGCCAGACCACATGACCTGCTTCTTGAGAAACCTGTATGCAGGTCAGGAAGCAACAGTTACAAGTGGACATGGAACAACAGACTGGTTCCAAATAGAGAAAGGAGTACATCAAGCTGTATATTGTCACTGTGCTGATTTAACTCACATGCAGAGTACATCATGAGAAACACTGGGCTGGATGAAGCACGAGCTGGAATCAAGACTGCCAGGAGAAATATCAATAACCTCAGGTATACAGATGACACCACCCTTATGGCAGAAAGTGAAGAACTAAAGAGCCTCTTGATGAAAGTGAAAGAGGAGAGTGAAAAAGTTGGCTTAAAGCCCAACAGTCAGAAAACAAAGATCGTAGAATTCGGTCCCATCTCTTCATGGCGAATAGATGGAGAAACCGTGGAAACAGTGACTGACTTTTATTTTATTGGGCTCCAAAATCACTGCAGGTGGTGACTGCAGCCATGAAATAAATAGACGCTTACTCCTTGGAAATAAAGTTATGACCAACCTAGAGAGCATATTAAAAAGCAGAGACATTACTTTGTGGACAAAGTTCTGTCTAGTCAAAGCTATGGTTTCTCCAGTAGTCATGTATGGATGTGAGCTGGACTATAAAGAAAGCTGAGCGCCGATAAATTGATGTTTTTCAACTATGGTGTTGGAGAAGACTCTTGAGAGTCCCTTGGACTGCAAGGAGATGCAACCAGTCCATCCTAAAGGAGATCAGTCCTGAATGTTCACTGGAAGGATTGATAATGAAGCTGAAACTCCAATACTTTGGCCACCTCATGCAAAGAGCTGACTCATTTGAAAAGACTCTGATGCTGGGAAAGACTGAAGGCATGAGGAGAAGGGGATGACAGAGGATGAGATGGTTGGATGGCATCATCAACTCAATGGACCTGAATTTGAGTAAATTCCGGGAGTTGGTGATGGACAGGGAGGCCTGGTGTGCTGCAGCCCATGGGGTCGCAAAGAGTTGGACATGACTGAGCGACTGAACTGAACTGAAGCTTCAACAGTACGTAAACCAAGAAATTACAGAAAAAAAGCTGGATTTAGAAAACCGCAAAGGAACCAGAGATCAAATTGCCAACACCCACTGCATCATAGAAAAAGCAAGGGAATTTCAGAAAAACATCTTCTACTTCACTGACTATGCTAAAGCCTTTGACTGTGTGGATCACAGCAAACTGTGGTAAATTCTTAAAGCAATGGAATACCAGACCACCTTACTTGCATCCTGAGAAACCTGTATGCAGGTCAAGAAGCAACAGTTAGAACCAGACTAATTAGATTAGATTAGAACCAACAATTTTGACTGCCTAGTTCAAAACTGGTAAAGGAATACGTCAACGCTATATATTATCACCCTGCTTATTTAACTTCTATGCAAAGTATATTGTGCAAAATGTTGGATAACATTGTAATGGATGAAGCACAAGCTGGAATCAAGATTTCCAGGAGAAATATCAATAACCTCAGATATGTAGATGACACCATACCAATGGCAGAAAATGAAGATGAACTAAAGAGCCTCTTGATGAATTTGAAGGAGGAGAGTGAAAAAGCTGGCTTAAACTCAACATTCAAAAAATGAAGATCATGGCAACCGGTCCCATCACTTCATGGCAAATAGATGGGGAAAAATGGAATGGAAAAATAGTGACAGACTATTTTCTTGGGCTCCGAAATCAGTGTGGACAGTGACTGCAGCCATGAAATTAAAAGACACTTGCCCCTTGGAAGAAAAGGTATGACAAACCTAGACAGTGAATTAAAAAGCAGACACATCACTTTTCCAACTACGGTATGTGTAGTCAAAGCTATGGTTTTTCCAGCAGTCATGTATGGATGTGAGAGCTGGACCATAAAGAAGGCTGAGTGCCAAAGAATTGATGCTTTCGAACTGTGATGCTAGAGAAGATTCTTGAGAGACCCTTAGATAGCAAGGAGTTCAAATCAGCCAATCCTAAAGGAAATCAATCCTGAATGTTTATTGGAAGGACGAATGCTGAAGCTCCAATACTTTGGCCACCTGATGTGAAGAGCCGATTCACTGGAAAAGACCCTGACGCTGGGAAAGACAGACGGCAGGAGGAGAAAGGGGCAACAGAGGATGAGATGGTTGGATGGCATCATCAATTCAATGAACATAAGTTTGAGCAAATTCCAGGAGACAGGAAAAGACAGGGAAGCCTAGTGTGCTGCAGTTCATGAGGTTGGACATGACTGAGCAACTGAAAAACAACAACAAAAAAGGACAGAGAGCAAACAGGCTGGTTAGGCCTCTCTGAAGAGCTCACAATTAAGCACAAACTGAGGCGATGAACATGATTCTATAACAGAATTGTGTCCCAGGGAGAGGGAATAAAAAGTGCAAAGGTTATGAGGTAAACTGTTCATAAAAAGAGCAACATATTAGTGTGGCCGAAGCATAGAAACAGGCAAGAGACAAGGCTGAGGAGGAAATGAAAAGGCCAGGTTACAAGAGTTTTACTAGGAACTAGTTAGAACACAAGAATGAAATCTAAATGAGATAGGTCTCACTGGAAATTTTGGTGTGGGTGAAAAATAGCCTGATTTATATTTTAAAATGCTGTGTGAACATTTATAGAAGAGTAAAAGTGGAAGAAGGAAGACCAAATAGAAGAACACTGAAAAAGAGCTGCACATATTTTGTCAAAACCTTATTAAGTTGATTCTCAAGTTTTGGGCCTTAAGCAACTCAGTAAAGCAATCCTGGCTTTGATTAGAGTGGCAGTAAGAGGTAGAGAGAAAATTAGATCTGAAATATATTTCCAAGGTAAAGCTGAAAGAATATGATAATATAGGAAATTAGAGAAACAGCAAATGCAAGGGAAATTAGAACGTCTTATGCTTATTAGGTATTTAAGTGGAAATGGGGCTTTCCAGGTGGCTCAGTGGTAAAGAACCTGCCTGCCAATGCAGAAGGTGCAGATTTGATCCCTGGGTCAGGAAGATCACCTGGAGAAGGAAATAGCAACATGTTCTAGTATTCTTGCCTGGAAATCCCATGGACAGAGGAGCCTGGTTGGCCTCAGTCCGTGGGGTTGCAAAAGGAGTTGAACATGACTTAGCAACTAAACAACAAGTGGAGATGGTTAACAGATATGCATCCTCATCAAAATACTGGTTTCTAAAGCCATTAAACTGGATATCATATTGATTCAATGGACTACAATTTAGTCACTGGAAACAAATGAGGCATGATCTGTATGCTGAAAAGAAGTCTACCAGTACACTTGTTAATGGGGAAAAAAAGACGATTGTCAGTGTGTATATTATATTATCATTTATGCAAAAAGAAGGAATGCATTATTTATTATGTGCCAGTCAGTCTTCTAAGCTCTTAACACACTTATTCATTTGTACCTCACAACTCTATCAAGTACTATAATTATTTCTTTATTATATAAGAGAAATCTGAGGCACAGATTAGAGATTTGGCAATTATACAGCCAGTAGCTGGCAGAGATATAACTTGATTACAGCCATCCTTCTCCACAGTCTAAGCTCTTAACCACTATACCATACTGCCTCTCACTGAATATGCATTTGCTATCATATTCATAAAATATCATTGGAAAGATACATTAGAAATAGGAAACTTAGGATGCATTCAGAGAAGAGAATTTGTTGCCTGAGAGCCAACAAATAGGGTAGAAGAGTGACATTTCATCACATAACATTTTTAAATCTGGAATTTTAAATCAAATGACAGCATTACTCTCCTACCATAATTATTTTTTAGTAGAAATAATAAAAACATGGAATCTGTTTTCACTTTATTCACTGAGGAGTGACTAAAGATATAAAAAAATGAAAAGATCTTTAGATTGAGTCCTGAGATAATTAAGTATTTACAGTTTAGCTTTCTAAGATCCATCAAAATAGCATTTAAGAAGGAAGAAGTAGCTATGTCTTTCAAGAAAGAGAAAGGTAACAATGGAACTGCCCAGCGATTAGGACACTAAGAAGGTAACTGCCAACCTCAACAAGAGCAAAGGCAGTGAAGAGGTAGAGATAAAAACCCTACTGGAGTGGGTCTGAAGACAGTAAGAGGAGAGTGAGTAAAGACAGTAAACAGAAATAATTCTTTGAGATCTGCTATAAAGGAAAGGAAAAAAGTAGGACTGTAGCTAAGGAGCATGTGGAAACAAGGGATGGTAGCATGGTCAGTCTTAGGCATCAACTTGGCTAGGCTATCAGCTCAGTTCAGTTGCTCAGTCGTGTCCGACTCTTTGCGACTCCATGAACTGCACCACGTCAGGCCTCCCTGTCCATCACAAACTCCCGGAGTCCACCCAAACCCGTGTTCATTGTGTTGGTGATGCCATCCAGTGATCTCACTCTCTGTCGTCCCCTTCTCCTCCTGTCCTCAATCTTTCTCAGCATCAGGGTCTTTTCAAATTAGTCAGCCCTTCGTATCAGGTGGCCAAAGTACTGGAGTTTCAGCTTCAACATCAGTCCTTCCAATGAACACCCAAGACTCATCTACTTTAGGATGGACTGGTTGGATCTCCTTGCAGTCCAAAGGACTCTCAAGAGTCTTCTTCAACACCACAGCTCAAAAGCATCAATTCTTCAGCACTCAGCTTTCTTTATAGTCCAACTCTTGCATCCATACATGACTACTGGAAACACCATAGGCTTGACTAGACGGACCTTTGTTGGCAAAGTAATGTCTCTGCTTTTTAATATGCTGTCTAGGTTGGTCATTAACTTTCCTTCCAAGGAGTAAGCGTCTTTTAATTTCATGGCTGCAGTCACCATCTGCAATGATTTTGGAGCCCAGAAAAATAAAACCAGACTCTGTTTTCTGGCTAGGCTGTGGTATCCAGTTATTTAAACAAACATTAACCCAGGTGTTACTGTGAAGCTATTTTGTAGATAAAATTAACAGCTATAAGTAAAGGAGACTACCCCCAATAATGCGGTGGCCTCATCCAATCAGCTAAATGGCTTACAAGCAAAAACAGAGTGGTTCAATAGAAGCAATTTCTCCTTCAAGACTGTACAACTCCTCCCTAAGTTTCTGGCCTACAGGTCTGCCCTACAGATTTTAAAATAGCCAGCTCCAAAAGTGTATGTGTCATTCAGTAAAATAAATCTTCCTCTCTCCAAATACACACACACACACACACACACACAATATAGCTTAATGGTTGTGTTATGCAAATAAGTAAGCAAGTAACAAACTATTTTCCAATGGTTCTGTTTCTGAAGAGCCCTAACTGATACAAAGTGTTTCTAAAAGATAAGGGCTGTTACAGCATACAAAATAATGATAAAGGGTGTTGGGGAATTGAAGCAGGAGAGACAGAGAGAGAACTTCTTGAGGTAGTGAACAGGGATTGGATCCACTGCACAAGTGCAAGGACTGATCTTAGGTAGACAGCACCCTCATAAGAGAAAAGGCAGAGAATATGTGTACAGGTGCAGCTAAGATAAGTAGATTTAATCCTTGAAGGATTCTATACTGTTCCTATAAAGCTAGCAAGCTAATCAGCCAAGTGTAAAGAAAAGAGGTGAGCAGACATTGTAGGTTTGAGGAGAAGGTATGAAATAATATTATAAGAAAGGAATATCCATAGCATAAAATACTGTAATAGGATTGCTAGGTAGAAATGAGAGAAAAATGTAAAAAGCCCAGTCATTATGTGTTTTTCTACACTCACTTTCAACTCCACTGGTTCAGTTATGGCGCAGGTTTTCCTAAGGGATATAATAGAGGGCAAACAGGCAAGGATGTTAAGGGTTCTTCATGAGAAGGACATGATTATAATTAATCTGGGTAACAGAATCTAAGCTAGGAAAGTGGAGGAAGTAAGGACATCAAGAGCACTAAACAAAGAGGATCAGGAATTTAACGGCCTAGTAGAGTAAAAACAATACTGGAGCTGGGAACATATAAAACAAAAACAGGGACAAAAGGTATCAGCAAATAGGATGGCTGAAACTAAGATTATGGACACTGGCCATTTAATCATTATTCAACAATTTGCAGTTATGTTTTCTTTTTTTTTTAAATTTTTTTTTTCTTTTTATTTTTTTGTCATACATTGATATGAATCAGCCATAGAGTTACACGTATTCCCCATCCCGATCCCCCCTCCCATCTCCCTCTCCACCCGATTCCTCTGGGTCTTCCCAGCGCACCAGGCCCAAGCACTTGTCTCATGCATCCCACCTGGGCTGGTGATCTGTTTCACCATAAATAGTATACATGCTGTTCTTTTGAAATATCCCACCCTCACTTTCTCCCACAGAGTTCAAAAGTCTGTTCTGTATTTCTGTGTCTCTTTTTCTGTTTTGCATATAGGGTTATCGTTACCATCTTTCTAAATTCCATATATATGTGTTAGTATGCTGTAATGGTCTTTATCTTTCTGGCTTACTTCACTCTGTATAAGGGGCTCCAGTTTCATCCATCTCATTAGGACTGATTCAAATGAATTCTTTTTAACGGCTGAGTAATATTCCATGGTGTATATGTACCACAGCTTCCTTATCCATTCATCTGCTGATGGGCATCTAGGTTGCTTCCATGTCCTGGCTATTATAAACAGTGCTGCGATGAACATTGGGGTGCGCGTGTCTCTTTCAGATCTGGTTTCCTCAGTGTGTATGCCCAGAAGTGGGATTGCTGGGTCATATGGCAGTTCTATTTCCAGTTTTTTAAGAAATCTCCACACTGTTTTCCATAGCAGCTGTACTAGTTTGCATTCCCACCAACAGTGTAAGAGGGTTCCCTTTTCTCCACACCCTCTCCAGCATTTATTGCTTGTAGACTTTTGGATAGCAGCCATCCTGACTGGCGAGTAATGGTACCTCATTGTGGTTTTGATTTGCATTTCTCTAATAATGAGTGATGTTGAGCATCTTTTCATGTGTTTGTTAGCCATCTGTATGTCTTCTTTGGAGAAATGTCTGTTTAGTTCTTTGGCCCATTTTTTGATTGGGTCATTTATTTTTCTGGAATTGAGCTGCAGGAGTTGCTTGTATATTTTTGAGATTAATCCTTTGTCTGTTTCTTCATTTGCTATTATTTTCTCCCAATCTGAGGGCTGTCTTTTCACCTTACTTATAGTTTCCTTTGTAGTGCAAAAGCTTTTAAGTTTCATTAGGTCCCATTTGTTTAGTTTTGCTTTTATTTCCAATATTCTGGGAGGTGGGTCATAGAGGATCTTGCTGTGATTTATGTCGGAGAGTGTTTTGCCTATGTTCTCCTCTAGGAGTTTTATAGTTTCTGGTCTTACATTTAGATCTTTAATCCATTTTGAGTTTATTTTTGTGTATGGTGTTAGAAAGTGTTCTAGTTTCATTCTTTTACAAGTGGTTGACCAGTTTTCCCAGCACCACTTGTTAAAGAGGTTGTCTTTTTTCCATTGTATATCCTTGCCTCCTTTGTCAAAGATAAGGTGTCCATAGGTCCGTGGATTTATCTCTGGGCTTTCTATTCTGTTCCATTGATCTATATTTCTGTCTTTGTGCCAGTACCATACTGTCTTGATGACTGTGGCTTTGTAGTAGAGTCTGAAGTCAGGCAGGTTGATTCCTCCAGTTCCATTCTTCTTTCTCAAGATTACTTTGGCTATTCGAGGTTTCACAGCTGAATTCTACCAAAAATTTAGAGAGGAGCTAACACCTATCTTACTCAAACTCTTCCAGAAAATTGCAGATGAAGGTAAGCTTCCAAACTCATTCCATGAGGCCACCATCACCCTAATTCCAAAACCAGACAAAGATGCCACAAAAAAAGAAAACTACAGGCCAATATCACTGATGAACATAGATGCAAAAATCCTTAACAAAATTCTAGCAAACAGAATCCAACAACATATTAAAAAGATCATACACCATGACCAAGTGGGCTTTAGCCCAGGAATGCAAGGATTCTTTAATATCCGCAAATCAACCAATGTAATACACCACATTAACAAATTGAAAGATAAAAACCATATGATTATCTCAATAGATGCAGAGAAAGCCTTTGACAAAATTCAACACTCATTTATGATTAAAACTCTCCAAAAAGCAGGAATAGAAGGAACATACCTCAACATAATAAAAGCTATATATGACAAACCCACAGCAAGCATCACCCTCAATGGTGAAAAATTGAAAGCATTTCCCCTGAAATCAGGAACAAGACAAGGGTGCCCACTCTCACCACTACTATTCATCATAGTGTTGGAAGTTTTGGCCACAGCAATCAGAGCAGAAAAAGAAGTAAAAGGAATCCAGATAGGAAAAGAAGAAGTGAAACTCTCACTGTTTGCAGATGACATGATCCTCTACATAGAAAACCCTAAAGACTCAACCAGAAAATTACTAGAGCTAATCAATGAATATAGTAAAGTTGCAGGATATAAAATTAACACACAGAAATCCCTTGCATTCCTATATACTAACAATGAAAAAACAGAAAGAGAAATTAAAGAAACAATACCATTCACCATTGCAACAAAAAGAATAAAATACTTAGGAGTATATCTACCTAAAGAAACAAAAGACCTATACATAGAAAACTATAAAACACTGATGAAAGAAATCAAAGAGGACACAAACAGATGGAGAAACATACCGTGTTCATGGATTGGAAGAATCAATATTGTCAAAATGGCTATTCTACCTAAAGCAATCTATAGATTCAATGCAATCCCTATCAAGTTACCAACGGTATTTTTCACAGAACTAGACCAAAGAATTTCACAATTTGTATGGAAATACAAAAAACCGCAATTATGTTTTCTTAAACATAAAAATGAAAACTAAAAATCTGCCCTTATATTTAGTGATACCTACTATACTTTTGAAAAATATTACTGCAAACTCTAAAACTTTCATAGTGGGACAAAACTAAATTTTAAAGAGAGATATGATTATCTTCCTTTTTTAAAAATTGAAGTATCACTGATTTACCATGTTAGTTTCTAGTGTACAAGAAAGTGATTCAGCTATGCACATATATACATATTCTTTTCCATAATGTTTTATTTTTACATATAAAATATACTATGTATTTTTACATACATATTTTACATGTTTACAGAATAGTAAATATAATTCTCTATGCTATACAGTACAACCTTGTTGTTTATCTGTTTTATATATAGTAGCTTGTATCTGCAAATCCCAAATCCTAATTTATCCCCCACCTCCATTCCCAATCATACATTTCTTCTGTATGCGAGTCTGTTTCTGTTTTCTAAATAAGTTCATGTGTATCACATACCATATGTCTTTCTGACCACTAGGTCTACCCATGTTGCTGTAAATGGCATTACTTCATTATTTTTTAAGGCTGAAGAGTATTCCATTGTAATCATGTTTCTTCTTTAGTTTTGAAAAACTTATTTAAAAAAAACAAAAGGTTGACAATCTTCCACTTTACAAAGAATATTTAATAAATCTTTTGTCTCTTAAAAACCCAACCAAAATAATGAGAAAACAATTTTCATCCCCAATAAATCCAGAAAAACACTTGGAATGCCAAACCATAATATGTTAATATATGTATATGAAAAGCAGATGGATGAAGTATGCAAATCACACTAAATGATCAAAAAAGCTTGACAACTGTATTTAAAGAAAAAAGACAAAAACAAAGCAATTTTACTCTGTAGAACCCAGAAGCATTAAGGAACTGGAGAAGTACTGGCTTTTACAGAAGATGGAATGAAGTAAGGTCTAAAAACAGGAGCATTTCACAGTCTGTATAATAAGCAATTAAATCTCCACTTGAACCAAGGCAGTCATGTAATTCCTCCAACACAAACTCATCTTGGAAGTTAAAAAAGTTTATTCCCTAAAGAACATAAACAAGAGATTTGGATTCATCAGATACAGAGGAGGGATACATGTGAAGCGCAGAGTGCCCTGGGTGCTCCTTCACCCTGTATAACTCCCAAATGGTAGAGGCAACCAGACCTGAGACTGAAAGTTCCTTTTGCGAAGGAGCGGAACTTCCCCAGGGAAGATAATTATCAATACCAACCTTCTATGGTTCACAATGAAAACGCTAAGTGACCACAGGACCACCCTACAGTGATGGTCACCAAAAAGGTTAAAGTCATTGCCACTGCCTGTCAACCACAACACACAGGCAGTCAGTTCTTTAGTCTCTCATTGTTAGCAATGACTAGAGAGCCAACAGATACTGAAGGAAAGCTTCCCATGAAAGACACTGATAAAAGAGAACTGAAAAAGAGGTCAGAAGGGGCACCAAAAAAACAAAAACAAAACTTCTGAGTAATATTGCTGTTAAAGAGATAAGAGAAAATGTTTCACCCATGTTAATGTTAAAAAACGACATGGAGAATGGAAGAGAACTCTTAGAATATTTAAAATGATAATGAAAATTACCTCAATAAAGTTGAAGAAATACAAGCAAAGTGAACAAAAAGAGTAAGGAATGAAAACTAAAAGAGAAATAACAAGAAACTTAGGACTGATTCAACAGATTAATATCCAAGTAAAATATATTCAGCAGAGAGTGCCCAGAATAATGAATGGGAAATTATATATCTATATATATCAGGATATATCACCATGATATTTCATAAAATAAAGCTTCTACAGACAAGAAACAGGATCAAAATCAAAAGTTTGAAAATGTACTGGAATTCTCAACAGCAATGCTGGAAAAAGACGAAAAATTCTCAAGAAAATCTTCAGTGATGAATTCTGTACTGGGCCAACTAAACATAAGAATATAATGTATTTTTCAGGCATGTGAAATCTAAAATATATACTTTTCCAATGTTCTTTTTCTCAAGAAGCTCTCAAAAAACATGCTACCCAAAAAGAAGAGAATTTAAAAAAAAAAAAAGGCCAAGGCAAAAAGATAGGAGATCCAGCAGAAGACAAAGGATCCAGATAATGGCGAAAAGGCCACATTAGTTAAAGGACATCTAGATTTTAGAAGATGAGGCTGCTATATTAAACATAATTATAAAAAATTAAAAGCACAGAAAACGCATTCCACAAAATTGATTATAATATCGTATTATCTGTTTAAAAATAAAAAATCCTCATGTATGTGTATCCGAGAAAAAAGCTAAAAGGAAACATCAACATGTCACGGCAGCATTAAGAAGCAGTATGGTTATGGCAGAAATGGTATCATTACGGCTGATTCTTACTTTTGCACTTTTCTCCTTTTCTGAATTCGTTAAGTTGTATATGTAATTTTGTATGCACAGAAAATGTTCACACATGTAATATGAAAGAATTAATGGAAAATCTACAAGATTTTCTCAGTTTCTCTGCCCTCTTTAGAGCCAAACCAAGGAAGCTTTGTCATTCTATCATAACATCAGACACTTACTTAATGACTTGTATACGTGAAACATTTAACACAAATTATTTCATTTAAGCCTCACAACACTCCTAATAAAATGGGACTATTCATATCAACATTATACAGATGAGGAAAGTAAGGCACCGGAGTTATGTAACTTGTCCAAGGTCACTAAGTTGACATAGAAAGGACATGCTTATAAAATGATTTTAAAAATCATAACTTCATTACAAAAACTAGCTCCCAAAAGAAAACTAACTTTTGTACCTGGTGACAGAAAATAAGAGATAATTCTAAGAAAATGATACTTCTTCATTACTCTAATTATCTATATTTAGACTTGAAAGAGCAAATTACATTTAAAATTTTACTATATTTTATGTATACAGTTACATGATATATAGTGGCACTTGTAGATTTGGTCAATTATTGGGCATTAATCCTAGAATACCAGAAGTCTACCATATAGAAATTCATATCCCGTTTGGTTAAGAGTCATAAAATAGCTACTGAATTTAATAAACAGAATTTGGCATTGAAGAGCCAAAAGATAGATAAAATGGAAGTGCATACTGTTAGTTTCCCTAATAATAGTTTTGGCAAGATCTGTTTATTTACATGTTTGTTTCTGATTTCCCCATCTCTAATGTCTTCTATTACTAAAATAGTAGATGTTCAATAAATTCTGAGGGAAAAAGACATGAATGAAGGGAAACACTGCAAATACTACTGGCTCCTTTTGTAATTACAGAATAATAGCACTAGTTTACTAAATGTCAGGCACCATTCAGGCTTTCCTAATTTCTTTTAATGAAAGAGTTATCAACATCTTTCCCATTTTGCATATGAAGAAAATGAGGCCAAATAAATTATGGACTTGTCAAAATTACCCGATTAGTAAAACGCAGAAAAGGATATGTATGCAGACAATCTGGTTCAGAACCCATTCTATGAACCCTATATTATATGGTTTCAGCAACTGAAAGCCAAAGAAAAGACATCAATTTACTGAGACAAGATTATTTTTGGTCTATGACAGGAGAACAAAGAAATTTCATATAACAAAACCCACTGCAATGTTGTGAAGTAATTAGTCTCCAACTAATAAAAATAAATGAAAAAAAATAAATAAATAAAACGAAAGCTGGATAGAGAAAAAAAAAATCAGCCATATACCAACATAATGATGTTAAACAATGAGATATAAAAGAAATGTTTACTTCCCCAAGAGTCTGAGAGGCACCCATTATTGTTAAATAGTGATAACCTTCCAGCATAATGAAGTCACCTATCATATGATGATTTTAACCATATTTTCTAATTGTTCCATAATTCATGTTACAAAAAAATGGAACAGAATCAATCGCCATGTTGTTATTAATAAAATTCTGTACTGTTAATCCCCCTTTGTTCAAATTGGCATTTTTACCTTAGAAGCGAGACATAGCCATTATTAATCTATTTCTAATGCAGAAAATTATGTAGTTGAGAAAAAAGCAAAAAATAAAAAAGGTAAGCCAACATTATTCATCTTGCTCTCTAACAAAATTTTAAAGTTAATTTCTAAAGTGCTGGCATAGATTAAAACAGCAAATGACTGAGTATAATATAACTATAAATCTGAAAAATAGATACTTTGAGAGTAGAATTATCTTTATAATACCAAAGAACAAAGTGGTAAAACAAAGGGAATCCTACTTATTTTTGATCTGGAGGAGAAAAACATTTTTTTAATGAAAATTTCACGAAATTGGAGAAAGAAAATATGGCCAATCTCAGATTGTAAATCCACCAAAATATTACTTATATATATTAATTCCACAAACTATGTTCTAATATGCCTTAACTATTTAGCTATCTATTTATCTATCTATGTAGCTTCACAACGAAGGCACTTAACTATGAAGATTGTTAATGAAAAGTTTACTACAAAGTAAAGCTTCTTTATTGAAGATAAATCAGACAAACAAGAGAGTATGCTTTACAAGTACAATTAAAAGAATAGAAAAAAAATAAGGAAAATGTAATATAAAATCTAATTGTTAACAGTTTGTTTCAATTTAATGGTAAAAAGAATTCCAAAAATAAAAGGGAAAGTTCAATTTATCACGACTAGAAAATGAAAGTACTTCTACCTGAAGAATAGACAAACCTGAAAAATTACAAAATGGTGAAAAATTTTAATAAAAATGTGGCAAAAATATACAATTAAATGCAATGCATAAACACTAACAAATTGGGACACACTATTAATTAACAAGAAAATGGGATATTGGTAAACAGATTAAAAGTACTACTGATAAGACCACTGTGATGACTTATGAAGCTCTAAAACTTATCTTGTCTGTACCCTAGAAAACAACTAACCTGATTGTCTCTCTTCTCAGCTAAGATATAAGCAATGTCAAGGAGCATTTTATTCCAAAGCCGATAATCATATCTGGCCATAACTGCCTTGTAACTGTCCATGCACATAGTCTTTGAAGCAGAGGATTAAATGTTCCTGACCATTTTATCTAGTCCCCAAGACTCGTCCTGCAAAGTGAATAAAAATGATTATCTTTAAATCTATCCCTCATACACATACCATAAAAGAAAAAAAGGGTGGGGGGGAGAACCAGAAAGAGATCAAAGATGAAAAGAAAATAATCCTTGAAAAGATGGAAATTATTATCCAGCCTGAAATTAAAATTCTCAGCAAGATTCCCACTTTGCTGAAGGGTAGGACTGGTGTCTCACTTTTTATGAAAGTGAACTTTGGAAGACATGATCATTAATGTACACAGAGAAATTACATAGTATTCTGAAGTAAATTTGAGAATAACTTGAAAAATAGGTTAGCTTTTGAAAAATAAGGATAAACATAACATTGATCTCCTATTTTTCTTGGTACAATGCATCTGAAAAACAGCTAAATAAATGGGAGTTGCTGTACACAGACAGAAGAATGATAGATGAAAAGTAAATAGAAAATATAAAAGAAAAAAGTACCTATAAAGGGCAGAAAATAATAAAAGTCATGAAATTAGAAAAAATATATATTATCAGGTAACTTTTAAGTAATAAGTAGTATATTTATAGTACCTTGTCAAAAAAGCTACAACTTGGTACAAAGTCTCTCAAAACACAGAATAAAATGTGCTTGATGTTTGTTCTATACAGGAAATTTTCTCAACAATAAACTGTGATTTTATCTTTATAAAGAAGATAAAATTAAGTAAAAGATCTTCCTCTTTACCTAATAAATAGGAAAGGGACACACTCTCAAAAGAATAACTGTGTGTCATGTTTGTTCCATATAGAATTGCAACTAAGGGAATAAGGGACACTAATAATATAGATTAATCACATTGAATAGGGAAGGAAAAGAATTGAAAAAAAAAAATGGAAAAAAGGCAGATGATGCTATATGAAACTATCACATTGGCTTTAGCCAACAGGTTAAACAAGAAAATGATAAAACTTTAAATCTAGGATTTGTAATGCACACTGCCCAAAGTAACAGCATCAGTTAGAAATCTGCTAAACTTGGGGGCTAGGCCACACAGTCTGTTTCAGTAAGGCCTGGAGGTGATTCTGGTGAATGCGGAAATTTAAGAATCAATGTATTTAATAACTTACATAAATGAGAAATTTAAATTCAAAATAAAATGCAGTTAATTATATTAAATCTCATTTTTTCATGGTAATGTGTATAAGTTGAATACAGTCAGTTATTGCTACTAAAAGGAATGTAATTTGGGAATATTTAAATACATGTTTAGGCAAACACACAGTTTCTTTGTAAACATACACATATATATAAGAGAAAAAGAAGTCATTTAGTCATTTTAGGTAAACACAGTTACCTAATGTTGAAAACTTTAGAACAGCTAAATTAACAAAATTATCTTGTTACAGGAAAACAAGGGGAAAATGAATATACTTGACTCAGAAGTTATATAGATAATTCTAAAACAGAAGCAAAAGGGAAAATGATAATCCATCAGGTCTTCAGGACTTAGTCTACCTACTTGAACTGATTTTACAAACACTACATTTAAGTGATTATACCACTAGGAATAGAAAGAATCCTAGCTAGGTCACAATTACCTATTACAATTAAATGGAACTGTTTAAAAATATATATATATACACAAATATTTACACATTTATGTATAGTAACAATGAAACCATGTAATGAAGTAGGAAAAAACCTGTGAATTTGGAATTTCAACTATTATTTGGTTTTATCAAAGAATATGGCCCACTGGACTCCTAGAGCTTATTTGGTTATAAAATAAAAATGCAAGAAAATAACTATGTATTCAGAAAGAGATTTGATAACATTCGTCAGAAAATTTCAATTTTCATTCTCAAGACTATCAAATCTCAGTTATCAAAATAAGCACAAGTTTCAGCCCAACAGAGAATACAAACCATTCATGTGAATTTTGGAGAAAACTGTTTTCCAAGAGCAAAGTAATTATTTTAAATTAATATTTAATCTAAATAAAGCTCAACTAGAATGGAATATATTTAACAAAACTAAATGAAAAGGAAATAAAGTGTTAGTTACTTACCAGCAAGAGTACTTGTATGCCTAAAAGCTCTGACCTGGGAGTCTGACAAACCAGTCAAAAGTGAGATTACTGTGTCCATCATATACTCATCATAAATTATGCTATATTGACACTGTCGAATCAGGACTCCAATAAATTCACAAAAGTTTGAACGGAATTTTTTCCACTGAGGTCCAGGCATGGTGAGGGGATAATCACCACTGTCCTAAAAGGGATAAAAAGAAAAAAGAACATATTAAATATGATATATGACATCCAGTTCGATCTCTTTTTCCTCCTACTGGAAAAAGAACATTTTCTCTCAAAGTAGATGTGGACAGATATCAAGAGGTACATGATGGCTTTCTCTTTTTTGCTTCTTTTGATCTGCCCCAACTAAATAACTGTTAATGTGTTCAAAATTATTATTCACAACCAGTATTTAATTCATTATTCTAAGCCATTCATTCAAAATAATAGTTTAAGTTTTGTTGTACTTGGGAACTAGTTGAGGTAATTTAAAATAAAGAAGAAAACAAAAACAGAAAGAAGTTTAACTAGAAAGGATTACTTGCTACTGAATTCAGATCAAACTAATCATGATATGTGTGACAGCACTTTTCAATTATTTTAAATAAGACACCTTAAAGAGTTAAGAATTTCAAGAGTATAACCAACTTCCCACATCTGAAATTTCAACCCTATTTCTTCCAATTCTACTATGAACTTTCATTTAACTCTATAGTTTATGCACTGAATTTATTAACTTTTCAAAGAAAAAGCCTACCATGGGCTCTTGGTATCACCAGATTGTGTCATCTTATTTAAAATACAAAACTGACAGCTGAATCCAGCAGAGGTTTCCCACTCTAGCCTAAAACATTTTGGAAATGGAAATTCACAAGGCAAAGAGTGAGAATTTCTGTGAACTTCGTTATCTGACTATTCTCAATTTGTGGCTAATTTGTTTTTTCCAGGCCAAAACGCGGCTAGGAAAATTGGATACAAATGAGGTCTTGAGCTCTGCTGGTGTCCCACAAAAGAGTACTGAGATACTTACAACAGCAAAGAATCTGAAAGAATCTCAAGAGCCTGGAACAGAAAGAAGGGGAAAGCGTGGCACTTAGTTAAATACCCCACAAAAAAAGTTAATTTTGGTATTACATGATTGCTACATGGAATACTATGCTCTATCAGTTCAGTTCACTTCAGTCGCTCAGTTGTTTCCGACTCTTTGCAATCCCACGGACTGCAGAACGCCAGGCCTCTCTGTCCATCACCAACTTCCGGAGTTTACTCAAACTCACGTTCATTGAGTTGGTGATGCCATCCAACCATCTCACCCTCTGTCGTTCCCTTCTTCTCCCACCTTCAATCTTGCCCAACATCAGGGTCTTTTCCAATGAGTCAGCTCTTTACATCAGGTGGCCAAAGTATTGGAGTTTCAGCTTTAACATCAGTCCTTCCAGTGAACATCCAGGACTCATCTCCTTTAGGATGGACTGGTTGGATCTCCTTGCAGTCCAAGGGACTTTCAAGAGTCTTCTCCAACACCACAGTTCAGAAGCATCAATTCTTCAGCACTCAGTTTTCTTTATACTCCAACTCTCACCTCCCTACATGACAACTGGAAAAACCATAGCCTTGACTAGACAGACCTTTGTTGACAAAGAAACGTCTCTGCTTTTTAATATGCTGTCTAGGCCGGTCATAACTTTCCTGCCAGAGTAAGCGTCTTTTAATTTCATGGCTGCAGTCACCATCTGCAATGATTTTGGAGCCCCCCAAAATAAAGCCTGCCACTGTTTCTCCATCTATTTGCCATGAAGGGATGGGACCAGAAGCCATGATCTTAGTTTTGTGAATGCTGAGCTTTAAGCCAACTTTTTCACTCTCCTCTTTCACTTTCATCAAGAGACTAATTCTTCATTTTCTGCCATAAGGGTGGTGTCATCTGCATACCTGAAGTTAATTGATATTTCTCCTAGCAATCTTGATTCTAGCTTGTGTTTCTTCCATCTCAGCGTTTCTCATGATGTACACTGTGTTAACATTATGTTAAGTAATCAGGTTGACAATATACAGCCTTGACGTACTCCTTTTCCTATTTGGAAGCATTCTGTTGTTCTCTGTCTAGTTCTAACTGTTGCTTCCTGGCCTGCATACAGGTTTCTCAAGAGGCAGGTCAGGTGGTCTAGTATGCCCATCTCTTTCAGAATTTTCCACAGTTTATTGTGATCCACATGATCAAAGGCTTTGGCATAGTCAATAAAGCAGAAATAGATGTTTTTCTGGAACTCTCTTGGTTTTCCGATGATTCAGTGGATGTTGGCAATTCGATCCCTGGTTCCTCTACCTTTTCTAAAACCAGTTTGAATATCTGGAAGTTCACGGTTCACGTATTGTTGAAGCCTGGCTTGGAGAATTTTGAGCATTACTTTACTAGCGTGTGAGCTGAGTGCAATTGTTTAGTAGTCTGAGCATTCTTTGGCATGGCCTTTCTTTGGGATTGGAATGAAAGCTGACCCCTTCCAGTCCTGTGGCCACTGCTGAGTTTTCCAAATTTGCTGGCATATTGAGTGCAGCACTTTCACAGCATTATCTTTTAGGATTTGAAATAGGTCAACTGGAATTCCATCACCTCCACTAGCTTTGTTTGTAGTGATGCTTCCTAAGGCCCACTTGACTTTACATTCCAGGGTGTCTGACTCTAGGTGAATAATCACACTATTGTGATTATCTGGGTCGTGAAGATCTTTTTTGTACAGTTCTTCTGTGTATTCTTGTCACCTCTTCTTAATATCTTCTGCTTCTGTTAGGTCCCTACCATTTCTGTCCTTTATTGAGTCCATCTTTGCATGAAATGTTCCTTTGATATCTCTAATTTTCTTGAAGAGATCTCTAGTCTTTCCCATTCTATTGTTCTCTATTTCTTTGCATTGATCCTTGAGGAAGGCCTTCTTATCTCTCCTTGCTATTCTCTGGAACTCTGCATTCAGATGGGTGTATCTTTCCTTTTCTCTTTTGCTTTGGCTGCTTCTTTTCACAGCTATTTGTAAGGCCTCCTCAGACAGCCATATACGCTCTATAAGCTCCATATAAGCTCTCTTAAGCTCTATAGGAGACCAAAAAGGAACTGAAGGGGCTGGCTCAATCTTCCCAGCTCTTTAGACTGGGGATGTGGAAACACAGATTGCAGAGGGTAGCAGGATGGAAAGGCAAGGTATTTCTCAAAGGTATCTCTGAAGGCTGCCTGGTGCTTCTATTTCACAAAAGCCTACCAGGGGAGAGTTTCTTTTGCTTTGTACCAACTGTGAAAGTCAACCACTTAGAGCTCATAACCTGACCTGGGCCCCAAGGAAACAGAAAGAAAATAATCTTTCTATTCAGGTCCAACAGCAAGAAGAAAGGAAGCCCAAAAAATGAGCATTTAGGAAAATCTAAATAAAAAATAAGTATACTTCAAAGATTCAAATGTAGTAGAAAACAAACAACTCTAGAGAACTTATATATATATATATATTTGTATTTATTTTGAAGTATAATTCATATATAACATTAGTTCCAGGTATAAAATATGATTCAATATCTGTATATATTTTAAAAAAATCACCACAATAAGTGTAGTTATTATCTGTTACCAGGAACAGTTACAAAACTTTTTGTTTTTCTTGTGGTAAGAACTATTAAGATCTATTCTCTAAGCAACTTTTCAATATGCAATAAAGTATTAATAACTATCGTCACCATGCTTTACATCCCCAGGACTTATTTCATTACTGGAAAATGTATATCTTTTGACCCCCTTCACCCATTTTGTACATCGCTCCACACTGACAAACACTAACATGTTCTCTGTATCTATGAGCTCAGCGTTTTTCTGTGTTGTTACTGTCTTTTTTTCACATATAAGTGGGATCATATGGTATCTGTCCTTCTCTGACTTATTTCACTTAGTGTAATGACCTCAAGGACCACCCATGCTGTCACAAATTCCAAGATTTCCTTTTTTGAACTACTGAATACTGTTTCTTGTGTGTGTGTACATACCATACTTCCTTTACCATTCATCCATATTTGGCTACTGTAAATAATGCTGCAATTAACATTAGGTTGCATATATCCAAAATACTTTATTTCTTTAGGAACTCAATTGATGAACTGAAGGAAAGGATGGTCAATGACAGTAGTTACACTAGTAGCCTAGAAAATAATACCCTGGATAGGACTTGTGGAAACAATCTTTTAAAATGGACAAAGTTGGTTACTATGACCTCTTCAACCATTGCCCTTTCCTTTTTCACTGGATTTAGTACTGATATTCAACAGCCATTTTGTAACGATGAGGGGACATGAGACGGGTGCTCAGGGCTGGTGCACTGGGATGGGGAACACATGTAAATCCATGGCTGATTCATGTCAATGTATGGCAAAAACTCCTACAACATCGTAAAGTAATGAGCCTCCAACGAATAAAAATAAATGGAAAAAAAAATTCATATTGAAAAAAAAAAAAGATTCCTAGAGAGAAAGATGGAAAAAGTATAAGTTTTGCTCTGTTAAGGTGTAATACTAACCATGCTTTGTCTACTTGCAGATTAATTTTGTGTGAGACAAACTCCTGTGAATTTGAGCCACTACTAATCAGATTTTCTGCTACAAATAAATTCATTTCTTTTGCAGCAGAATTATGAGCAGTGGGGAAAGATAACTCAATAGTTTTGGTACAATACAACTGGCTTTTCATTAGAAAAACATTAGATATCGCTGTACCTTATACCAAATTAAATTCCCAATGAAATAAAAATACTCAACAAAAAGAGAAATAGAAGAAAATATGGGAGAATATTCTCAGAGTGGGTCTTTTTTTCAAGAATATTTAAAAAGTCAGAAATCATAAAGTATTAACAAATTTAAAAAAAAGAAGAACCAAGAAATTCAATCAACATAAAAGTAACTTTTTGCATTAAAAAAACACAACACTAAAAGCAAAGTCAAAAGAGTAACAACAGGGTTTAGCCTCCACTTACAATATAAAATGCTACCAACAATGAAAATAGCTTAATCAACATAAAAAAATTATAGTTTTTCTTAATCCCATCTTGAGCTGAAGTAACTTGAACTTCAAAGAATAAGTTTTCCAAGAAAAGATGAGCCACACAAACTACCACCTATAGCAGAATCCAGGAAGAAAAGGTTCCGTGATAAAAAGAGGTAAGAAGAAATCGGGCAAAATGCTAACAAATGTCAAAGACCAAGTGTGGGCCAACTTGCCAGTGTGGAATGACAAAGAATTTACACTCACTCCAAATCTCTTTTTATCAGTTGACCACAGGTTTCAACCAGGTATTAAAAGCCTGAGACAGCAGAAAAGACAGAACCTATTTTGATGCAGGCCTACAGAGGATGATCCTCAATTGCCATGGGAAAGGTAAGACTTACAGCTCACTTCTCTAGACCTTTCTCCCTGAAAAGCCAGAAACCTTAATCTTGTGGGGGAGGGTCAGTAAATGGATTCACCATCATGGCACAGCAGAACCCACTATAGCTAAGAGAAGAGTAGAAAAAAGAATCCTATAGTACATATAAAGATGAGAAAAATAAGTTCTAAAGAACCTGTCCCAGATCACACAGCTACAAGTATCCTCTGGTTCTGGGTTTGTAAAATCCATGTATTCTCTATTCTACAATGGAGCTTCACCTGGTTTACTCCAGTAGCCTTAGAGGACAGAAACGCTGTTTAGTGAATACTCTTTCAAAGGAGAAAAACTCTGTTTTTGCTGCCAAACGGAGAGACAAAAAACTAATGAAAACATCTATTTTGGAAGTTCTGGGAACACTGATGGGTATGGGTAGGTAAGGGTGCCAAGCTTCAGAGACAAAAGAGTCAACAATAAGAACTAATAAGATTGTGAAGTTCTAACTGGGATTAAAATAAGAATCTTAAAAGATAAGAGGTCCACTGCAAGGATAAACTCATGCAGCTAGCAGAGGTGGAAGGCTAACTGCCTAATTCCTAAGACTTTGGTATTTGGGAACTCAATGTGGTCACAAATTACAAACATTTAAAGAGACAAAACATTTTCTAAGAATAAACCCAAGAGATTTGATTTTTAACCCAGCTGATGGACATTGTTATAAAAAAGTTACCTATTTTTGGTAAAACATAGCTTTTGGTTACCTAATTTCAACAGACTTTGCCCGAGGATATGTACCACTATTGCGTAAATCAATGATTTGCAAACAACTGTTTGGAGAAACTATCCATCCATCCACTCACTTATCCATTCATACCATTTATTAAGCAACAAATAAGCTCTGGCACTATACCAGGTCCTCAGGCATACAAAGATGAGCAGAACAAGGATATTCTTCTAAGAATTTCTACTGTATATTTTTTTACAGCTTTATTAAGATATAATTGATATATGACACTGTGTAAGTTTAAGTTATACAACATGTTGATTTAATACACATATATTGTAAAGCTTATCACCACTGAATTAGTTAACACCTCCATCCTGTTACTTTTTGTATGTGTGACAAAAGATTTAAGATCTTCTCTCTTAGCAAGTATGCAACACGTACTACTGCTGTACATTAAATCATTAGAACTTATTCATCTTGTAAGTGGAAATTTAAACTCTTTTATCAACTTCTCCCCATTTCTCCAATTCCCTAAAGAAACTACTTTCACTGATAAGATGAACACATTAAAAAAACTGTAAAAGAATTTATACAATAAAAGGAACTTGACAAGGGAATGTAGTACTTAGAAAGGAATGTCAATTCTCTGCAGAAGCAACTGGACAGAGAAAACAGGGTCAACACCTTTTCAAGGCAATAACAACAGCAAAGGTCTATAAACAAAAGTACAACAATGGGAGTATAGAACTGCATTACATTTGGAATCTAAACCAGATTCTGTAACCAAGAAGAAAGATGGGGCTGGATCAAAGAAAGGTAAGGAAGCCAAACTTTACTTTGGAGAAAACAGGTGGTCACTGAATTAAAAAGCAGAGACATTACTTTGTCAACAAAGGTCCACCTAGTCAAGGCTATGGTTTTTCCAGTGGTCATGTATGGATGTGAGAGTTAGACTATAAAGAAAGCTGAGCACCAAAGAACTGATGCTTTTGAACTATGGTGTTGGAGAAGACTCTTGACAGTCCCTTGGACTGCAAGGAGATCCAACCAGTCCATCCTAAAGGAAATCAGTCCTGATTATTTACTGGAAGGACTGATGCTGAGGCTGAAACACCAATACTTTGGCCACCTGATGCGAAGAGTTGACTCATTTGAAAAGACCCTGATGCTGGGAAAGACTGAAGGCAGGAGGAGAAGGGGACGTCAGAGGATGAGACGGCTGGATGGTATCACCGACTCAATGGATGTGAGTAAACTCCAGGAGTTGGTGATGGACAGGGAGGACTGGCGTGCTGCAGTCCATGGGGTCGCAAAGAGTCAGACACGACTGAGCAACTGAACTGAACTGAACTGAAGGATGTTCATCAACAGCTATGAGCTTTAAAAATGTATTTTTGGTTCCAATGTGAAAAATAGAGGAAAAGGTGAAGGAAATGGAGCAAAGGTGACTCTCCACTGCAGTCAATCAAAAAACAAAAGTGTGAGGGGAGAGGCCGTTTAATATAGTAAGAATATTGACAGACAAAATGGGAGGGATGTGATGAATATTCGAAAATTAAAGAAACAAAATCTACTGAAGTAAAGTGAGTAATGGACAAAAATGACTTTCTGTTTCTGGGTGGAACCTGTTTCCTTACAACAAGAAACAAAGAATTCTTTTACTCCCTGACTCCTGCAGAAGGCATAACACTTTTAAGAATGCCTAATGAGTATATCCCATAAGAAGAGACGAACACCCTTTAATTCATAAGTGATTGATAGTGAATATTCTATTTTTAGATATCACACCACACTGGTATCTACAGTCAAAATACATACAAAATTTCTGGAACACGCTGTCAATGGATGCTAAAACCATTCAGAGGCAAGTTGACATAAGCAGAATGTTAATAAAGTGCCAAATAATTTGAGACTTGAAAAGGGAAAAGTAGTTTCACAGAAAGATTCAACAGTTATTACCTTAAATTAAACAAGAGCTCAATCAGAATAATAAGTGGGCAACCTGACATTATGATCTACCTACTGTGACAAAATGTATACAGCATCACCTATGAAATTATCTTTCCAGAGAATGTAAATATAATTTAATGAAGTCGCTAGTCCTAACTTTCAGATACAAAATAGAGGCTATATTTTAGGAGGCTATACTATAGGAATAAATTAAATGATACCATGGTGGGAAAACAAGTAAAAATGTGAGGTATTTTTTTAGATGACAACTAAGTTGTCATCTAAAAGTTAATGTAATGCAAATAACAAAAAAAGTGGAGGAACTATTTCATATTTAAAAAGTCCTGAGAACACAACAATCAAGTGCAGTATTTAAATCAGTGGGCTTTACTTCACTGTTGTCTAACATTCTAGTTATGCTTCTATCAAGGGGCTATTTGCCCTTATTGTTTTCTCTTCCCCCAGATAAATGCCTGGATGTTCCATCACCTCCTTCAAGTCTTTATTTAAGGTTACATACTTACAGAGTTTTTCTGATCATCCTATTTAAAATAATCCTTCTCTTCCTAATTTCTTTGGTCTTCTCTGATTTATTATTCTGCACAGCATTTATTATCATTTGTCATACCCTTTTGCCTAATATATAGCCATTCATTAGCTTTTCCCCTGAATAAAATGAAACTTCCAATGAAGACTGGGATTTTGGTTTATTCAGTGCTATATCTTTCATGCTTGGCATGGTTAATAGACAGTCACATATTTCTTGGCAGAACGAATGAATTACCTCAAAAATGATACTGTCAAAATGCGCCTAAAATAATGGTAAACGTTATCTAAATGATCCCTATCAATATTTTCCTTAATCACAATCTTTGATTAACTTTTGTTTCTTTAGCCATAGACAGAAATGAGGAAAATATATAAAGTCAAAGCAGCAATGGGACTACCAATATCGCTCCTTTTAAATATGTCCTGCTATCAGTGATTCAAGTGAAGTGCTATCAAACGTCTGGCCTCTACTCCTATCCATGCATCGTCACAAACATTTCATGAGGCATGGTAAATGATTAATGGGTTTTTAAGAAAAAACAATGCTTACAAACTTCAACACATTGATTACCTCTGATGAGAAGCATTTAAGTAGTATTAACAGTTCAGTTCTTAAGCTGAGGGTGGGAGATTTACATATCTTACACATTAAGTACATTTTTTGGTATGTATCAAGTGACATATAATTTCTTTAGGTGGATGCATTAAAAAGTGTTTGAAACTATCCACATCAACATCTTTGAGTTCCTAAAATCACTAGAAGAAATCCCAAATTCTGGGCTATCATTATCTAAATTATCACAATGTCACAGTCTGTGTTTAACATCTGTGAATTTATATGTCACAGTGACCAGTAGAGTTCTTCATCTTAATTTTCCCTCAGAATGTCAAAATGTATAACAACTGTGTGTCATGGCAACAAAGAAAAGGATATACTTCTTATCTTCGGAAAGATCAGTAGAAAACATATTTACGAAACAAAACTAGAGCATTTTACATTTTATCATTAATATTTTATTATTAAATATATCCTTTGAACTTTTGTTGTTAAATTATACTGTACATTTAAAAACAACAAAAATAACTATAAAAATTTTTTACAGGAGAGATTTTGTGGCCGTCTGCCATGATGCACAAAAAGAGAAATTGCTCCTTACTATCAGACCTCTGCTAATTAAGCCAAAACTAACTCTTACAATTTTGGCAAACCCTCAGACTTCTGAAGTATCAGTAAATTCATATGCCCATAGATATATACGTACACTAATTAAGAAACAATATAAAAATACGTTTGGAAAGAACAACTTTACAAGTCAATGCAACAAAAATGTTATTATAATCTTACTCCTCTCTGCATTTATCTAGGACACTGTCTCATGTGCTTAGGAAGACAACAATGTTTTGGACATGACTTACTTGTTAGTACTAAATACAATCTCCTTAGTCTAATCTACAAGGCTATATTCACTCTTTCCAGCTTTGTATCTCACTATTTCCTCCTTTACAGGCTAAACACCATCTTCTCTATAAGCTCCTTCTAGGTTTTACGACTGAACTTCTATTTATCTTTGGAAATCTAATTTTAATGGTTAAATAATCATTATCTGAGGTATGAAGCATTCACATCTCAGATAATGAACTCATCCTTTGGGTTCTCAATGGTCTTATATTTTTTAACTATTGAAGTTGTCAGTGTATTACTGCTATTAGTTTACAAAGTTCTTTCATCATTTAGAACAGAAATTCACTGTCTAGAGCGATAACCTTGTTGATTTCTATAGTTCCTAACCAAAAGTTGGACATACATTAAGTGTTATTACTGAACAATTACAAAATTACATTAATACCATAGAAATGTTTGAAAGATCAAACAGTTCATTTAACATTTGTTAAAATAAAAAGTTACGCCTAAAATAAATGTGCATCATTTATGTCACACATCAATTACATCATGATTTTGTAGGTATATTTTAAAACTGAAGGATATAATGCTTGAAATTACCACAAAGGAATAACCTCAATATATAGCTGATTATGATAAATGCAGATAAGGAGTTAATACAGTTCCCAGCGATACAAGTACTATTGTTAAGTCATACTTTGGTTTATGATTATCTTATTTAAGCATTTCTCATAATGAGAGTGTCTCAGAAAACTCAATCCAAATTAAAGATTTAACATTAATCAATAGAATATAATTGATCCTTTAAAATACTAGCTAAATTCCACAACTTATTCAGTTAGTCCTAAGACACATGTAATAAAACCCATCAGAAAGTTATTATCTGACTGAAAGTGTAACTATTACTTGTACCCATCTCCAGCTATTTCAGATTATACACTGAGAGTTACATGTAAGGCAGAATAGTGGCTACCAATATGAACTTAGGAGCTAAATTATCTAAATGGCTTTGCCATTTACTAGTTTTGTGACCTCAGAGAAGTTTCTCTACCCTTTTGGCCTCAATATTATCATCTGTGAAAAGGAGATACAGAAAACCTACCTCATGAGCATGTCAAGAATTACATTTTTATGAAAAGTAGTTACAATGGTGCATGGTACATAATAGGTATGGTATCTATATCTACTACTATTATTTTTCAACATATTTCATCATGTCTTCAACAATTATACTTCAAGGTTCATAGGTGTAATACTATTTCCAGTCTGAAACCTCTCCACATTACAAATTGGGTACAACTTCTTGAGTCTGTATTACTTTCCTACATGAGCATTCCTTTGTTTTGGCATTTCTTTGCTTCCTTTCTTTAATATTCTGTTTACCTTCCTCAACTTGGAGTAGTCTCCAAAGTAATACAGACAACACAAACTGAACAATGTACTGCAACAAAATACAACTTTTTATTTTTATCTAAAAATAAATAATTTACTATAAATATTTAACATAATGAATAAGATTGGTATGTCCTCACTAGGTCCATATTTCAGATTGTTCCATGTCAGATAGTATTTGAGATATTCTATTTGAGGTATCCTAGGAGAACAAAAATAGTTCAGTGCTCTAAAGGATTGACACGAGAAATGGAACTCTTCACAGGTTGTTCATAAGTTACTTATTATCATTGCAATGGATTTATTATTTATACTATGTTTAACTCTTCACAAAATGGAAATGCAAAGATTTCTGGAGAAAACAGACACAAAAACAAAAATCTATAATCACAAGTGAATAACAAGATACATGGAGGCACTGACACTTCCTGCACAAGCTCTCCTTTAGACCACTATGAAACTTAAAGCCATGATGACAAGCTAATGGCATCCATCATTAGAAACTCACCAGCAATTATCCTTCAGTTAAAAATAAATTAATAACAAAAAGAACCTGACATAGTAGTACAAGCATTTAATTCTATAAATAAATATATGCTTTAACAAACACTAAATATAATAAACAATAAATACACAGTCTACTGACATAAGGATAAAAAGAAACAACTTCCTATTTTTATTTACTAGGTGTTTAGGAAATAAGCTTAGTTCAGAACTAAGAAAGTCTGCAACAATTACCAGGCAGCTACTTTTTAAGCAATTTCCTTACAAGATAAGAACTATAGTCTTTTGAGAAGAAGTGTGGGGAAGACATGGGCAGAATAATTTCATATATAAAAATTAGTCTTTTCATAAGCTTTTATTACTAGAAATTTAGGTTATAAATGTTTCACTAATAGAATATACAATCAAAAATATTTAGAGACTTTAAATTCAGGTTTCCTCTATCACGTTTTGGCATCTCTTCACATTTTCTCAGTTTATACTATTTAAACATTTTTACATTTCATAATATTTTAAATCATTTGTTTAATAACTGCTCAAATGGATAAGCAAAAAGTACTATACTTAAGTTTAAATCAACAAATTCACAGAAACACATATGATTAGAAATGAGAAGAAAAAAAATCTAGAAGATAAGTCATAATCACTATAAAGAGCACAATAAACAACATTTAGAATTATGAGCAGAGCAATACAAAACAACACACATACGAATGAAAGGCACTAAGTGGATACAATTGATCCGTGAACAACACGGGTTTGAACTATGCAAATCCACACAAAGTTTTTCAAATTTAAATAAATTGGGAATTTTTTTTTTATAGATTTGCAAAAACTTGAAAATTAACTGGCAAACCACAGAGCTTGTCAACCAAAAGCTAAGAAAAATAGAAATATCATAAATGCTTAAAATAATGTGATATCAATTATTTTATCACTACCATAAAATATACATAAATCGCATTATAAAAAGTTAAAATATATCAAAACTTACCCACACAAACACTTACAGACTGTCACATGGCGCCATTTGCAGTTGGGAGAAATGTAAACAAATGTAAAGATGCAATATTAAAACATAACTGCATAAAATTAACTATAGTACATACTGTATTACTGTCATAATTTTGTAGCTACTTCCTGTTGCTATTTTAGTGAGTACTGACTTAATATGCTGTGTGACACTAATCATCTCCATGTGAGCACTTTGTTTCCTTAGTAAACTGCGTAATTACAGTAAAATGGAATCTCTTGCTGTTCTTTTATATTTAACATCATATTTAGTGCAATACCATGAGAAACCTTCAATAATACCGTAAGACCCACAGGAAGTGCTACTAGTGATGCTGGAAGTGCTCTTCTAAAGCACAGAAAAGTTGCTTGATATGTACGGAAGACTGAGGTCTGCAGCTGTGCTGCCCACCATTTCAAAATAAATGAAATCCAGCATAAAGACCATTTAAAAAGAAAAGGAAATTCATGAATGATCACTGTGGCTACATCAGCAGGTATGAAAACCTTGCACTTTTCATATCATCTTTTTATTTCATATTGAATGTAGCTCTTATATTGGTATAGGACTGCTTCCAGAAAGGCATACCTATGACTTCTAATATAAGTGGAGAAAATGTAGTCATTATATGAAAACACAAAGCGAAAGAAAGGTGAAACATCTAAAGCTGGAGAATTTAAAGCTTGAAAAGGATTGTTTGATAATTTTAGAAAAAGTGTTTGCTTTAACAAACATCAAGATAACAGGCAAAGAAAATTCTGCTGAACAGGCAGCAGACAAATTCCAAGTCTTCATCAAGACAATCACTAAGGAGAAAGGACAACTGCCTAAATAATTTTTTTTAACTTTTATTGAAATACAGTTGATTTACAATGTTGTATTTGTTTCAAGTGTACACCAAAGTTATTTAGGTGTGTACATACGTATGTGTATGTATATATATTTCTTTTTTTACATTCTCTTCCATTATATATTATTACAAGATACTGAGTCTAGCTTCCTGTGCTATTACTCTTAGGTACTTGCCGCTTATATATTTTATATATAGTACTGTGTGTATTTTGGAACCAAACCCCTTGTGCCCTTTAGTAAACCAAAAATTTGCTTTCTATATCTGTAAGTGTATTTGTTTTCTACATAAGTTCATTTGTATCACTTTTATTAAACTTCACTTATAAATGATATATCTGACTTATATCACTTAGTATGATAATCTCCTAGGTGCAACCACATTGCTGTGAGTGAGATTTCATTCCTCTTCTTTTTCTTTTAATGGCTAAGTCCTGTTTCACCGCAAACACACACACACACAGCACTCTGCTTTACCCATCCATCTGTCAGTGGACACTTAGGAAGCTCCCACTGCGTGGCTGTTGTAAGTAGTGCTGCTGTGCACATTGTGGTGTATGTATCTTTTCCGACTATGCTTTGTTTCAGAATATGTTTTTTTTTCACAAGCCCAGGAGTGGGACTGCAGGATCATATGGTAGCTCCATTTGTACTATTTTAAGGAACCTCCATAATGTTCTCCAAAGTGGCTGTCCCAATATATATTACTATCAACAATGTAGGAGGGTTCCCTTTTCTCCATACCTTCTCCAGCATTTATTATTTATAGACTCTTTGATGTAGGTCATTCTGACTGGTATGAGGTGGTATCTTATTATAGTTTTCGTTTGCACTTCTCTAATAGCTAGTAATGTTGAACATCTTTTTGTGTGCCTGTTGGTAATCTGTATGCTTCTCTATCTCTTCTGCCCATTTTTTATTTGCTTGCTTTTTTGATGTTGAGTTGCATAACCTCTGCCTTATTTCAGAGATTACTCCCATTCCAGTTGCATCATTTGCAAATATATTCTATTCTATAGGTTATCTTTTGTTTTTTAATTATGTCCCATTTTTAAATTTGTTTATGTTTCCATGACTCTAGGAGATGGATCCAAAAAGATATTCCCATGATATATGTTAAAGAATGTTCTATGTTTCCATACAGGAGTTTTATACTATCTAGTCTTTATGTTTGGTCTAATCCATTTTGAGTTTGTTTTTGTGTATGGTGTGAAAGAAAGTTCTAATCTTATTTTTTTACAGGTAGTTTTTAGATTTCTCAGCACCACTTACTGAAGAGATTTTCTACCCTCCATTGTGTATTCCTACATCATTTGTTGTAGATTAATTGACCACAGGTACATGGTTTTATTTCTGAGTTTTGTATCATGTTCTGTATGTCTATTTGTGCCAGTACCATACCATCTTGATGACTGTAGCTTTGTGATACAGTCTGAACACGGGGTGCCTGCTTTCTCCATCATCAGTTTTCTTTCTTAACATTGCTTTGGCTACACAAACTCTGTGAAAAGGCTAGTTCTGTGAAAAGTGCCACTGGCAATTTGACAGGAACTGCACTGAGTCTGTAGATTGTCTTCAGCAGAATAGTCGTTTTGACAATGTTGATTCTGCCAATCCAAAAATATAGTATATCTTCCCATCTATTTGCATCATCTTCAGTTTCTTTCAGCATTTTATAGTGTTTAGAGTATAGGTCGTTTACCTCCTTTTCTAGGATTACTCCTAGGTATTTTTTTCCCTCTGATACAATGCTAGATGGGATTTTTCTTTCATTTAACTTTCTGAATTACAATTGTTATTGTACAGAAATAGAACAGATTTCTGTGTATTAATTTCACACACTTTAACTTTACAAAATTCACTGATGAGTTTCAGCAGAGTTCTAGTACTATATTTAGGATTTTCTACAGGCAGTGTCATCTGCAAACAATAAAAGTATTATGTTTTCTTTATCAATTTGGATTCTTTTTATTTCTCTTACTACCTTGACTAGGACTTCCTAAAGTGTCAGAGCAGACAACCTTCTCTTGTTACTGATCTTACAGGAAATCCTTTCAGCTTTTCACCACTGGGTATGATGGTAGCTATGCATTTGTTCACATATGGCCTCTATTATATTGAGCTCTATTGTCTCTATGTCTGCTTTCTTGAAAATTTTTTTAAACTATAAATGGATGTTGAATTTTATTAAGAGCATTTTTCTGCATCAGTTAAGAGGACCATAGGGTTTTTATTTTCCAATTTGCTAACTCAATGTATCACATTTACTGATTTGCAGATATATGAAAGTCCTTGCATTTCTGAGATAAATCCCACCTGATCACAGTTTATGCTCTTTATACCATATTCGATTTGCTTGAATTTTCTTGAAGAACTTTGTACCTATGTGCATCAGTGAAATTGGCCTGTGATATATACATAAATATATAATTTTTTTTTGTATATCATATGGATATCACACTGATTTGGCCTCACAGAATGACTTTGGACATGCTCTTTGCCCTGCAATTTTTAGAAATAGTTTTATAAAGGATAAGTGTTTTAATTGTCTTCTAAATATCTGATAGAATTCACCTGTGAAATTATCTGGTTACTTTGGTTTGTTGGGAGTTTTTTAGTCTCACATTCAATTTCAGTACTGACAACTGTCCTATTCTTGTTTTCTATTTCTTCCTAGTTCCAGCTTAGGAGATTGTAAATTTCTAAGAATTTTTCCACTTCTTACAGATTGTCCATTTTATTGGCATACAGCTGTTCAAAGTACTCTCTTAAGGTCCTTTCTATTTCTGTGATGTCAGTTTTAACTTTTCTTTATAATTTCTAATTTTACTGATTTGGGCCCTTTCCCTTTTTTTTCTTGATGAATCTGGCTAAAGTTTTACCATTCTTTAAATCTTTCAATCTTCCAAGGAATTAACTTTTAGTTACATTGATCCTTTCTATTGCTTTTTTAGTCTTTGTTGCATTCATTTCTACTTTGACGTTTGTATTTTCTTTCCATCTACTAATTTGGGGTTTTCCTTGTTCTTCTTAATTGCACTGTTTTTGTGGATAGGTAGGATGTTTATTTGAGACTGTTCTTCTTTCCTAAAGTAAGAATGTATTGCTATAAACTTTCCTCACAGAATTGCTTTTGCTGCATCCCATTGATTTTGAGTCTTCATCTTTTCATTTTCACTTGTCGCTAGGTCTTTACTGATTTCCTCTTTGACTTCTTCAATGATCCACTGGTTGTTTCCTAGAATACGTGAAGTCTCCATGTGTTCGTGCCATGTGCACACTTTTTTTTTTTCCTGTAGTTAATTTCTAGCCTTGTGTTGTGATTGGAAAGGGTGCTTCAAACAATTTCAACACCCCTAAATGTACTGAGGTTTGCATTATACCCGAGCATGTAATCTATCCTGCTGATTGCTGCATGTATACTTGAAAAGAATCTGCACTCTGCAGCATCAGGAAAGAATTCTCTATGAATATCAATTAAGTCCATCTGGTCTAATGCGTCATTTCAAGTCTGTGTTTCCTTCTTTTCTATCCAGATGATCTGTTCATTGATGTATGTGAAATGTTAAAGGAAGCCTTAATATTGTGTTACTGGGAATTTTTCATTTTATGTCCATTAACATTTGCCTTATACACTGAGGTGCTTTTATGTTGGGTGCATTCATTTACAGCTGTGTATCATTTTGGATTAGTCATTATACAATACCCTTGTTAGCCTCTTGTAATAGTTTTCTTTTTTTTTAGTTTATATTGTCAGATATGAGTATTGTTACTTCCAGCTTCATTTTGACTTCCATTTGCATGAAATACCTTCTTCTACCTTCTCCCTTTCATTCCGTATATAACTGTAGATCTAAACGGGGTCTCTTGTTGACAGCATATATACAGGTCTTTTTTTAGAGTCATTCAGCCAGTCTATGTCTTTTGGCTGAAGAACGTAATCCATTTAAATTGAAGGCAATTTTCAATATGTATGTTCTTACTGCTATTTTGGTAATAGTTTTGGATTTATTTTTACAGCTCTTTTTTACTCCATTTATCTTCTGTTCACTTCTCTTATGATCTGATGATTTTCTTTAGTGCTGTGTTTGGATTCTATTGTCTTATTTGTGTGTATATCTATTATAGCATTTTCCATTGCAGTCACCATGAGTGTTTGACATTAGCAGTCTGTACATACACATGAATGTTTTCAGTTGTTGATCTCTAGATTTTAAATGCATTTGAAATATCCTGCATTTATACACTCCTCCTTTCACAATTATTGGTATAGATACAATTTATGTGCATGTGTGATTTCCTATCTTTATTGAATGTTTGCCTTTCCCGGTGAACCTACCTGCTTTGTAATTTTCTTCCTTCTAAAAGTGGGCCTCTCTACCTATAGAATTTCCGTTAGCATTTGCTGTATAGCTGCTTCGGTGGGGCTGGATTCTCATAGCTTTTCTTTGTCTGTAAAGCTTTTGATTTCTTCAATGAATCTAAACAAGAGACCTGTTGGATACTGAATTCTTGGTTGTAGGCTTTTCCCATTCCTCATTTTAAATGTACTATGCCAATCCTTTCTGGTCACAAAGTTTCTGCTAAAAATGCAGCTGATAACACTATGGGGATTTCCTTGTATGTTATTCGTGGTTTTCCCCTTGTTTTGTTTTTTGTTTTTTTTTAATATTATCTCTTTATCTTTTTCTCAATTTAATACAGTGACTCTTGGTATGTTCCTCCTTGGTTTCATCCCATATGCTACTTTCTGTACTTAGTAAACTTAGTTACTGTTTACTTTTCCATGCTGCAGATATGTTAAGCTATGACCTCATCAAATGTCTTCTCAGGCTCTTTCTCTCCCTTCTCTTATTAGGACTCCTACAATGCAAATGCTGGTGCATTTGACACAGTCCAAAAGGTCACTTAAAATACTCCTGTTTCGAGAGAGGGCAGCGTATGGGTATGAGCACCTGCAGATTTTGTTTCTGACAGTCGGGAAATGAGATTGAAGCAGACTGCTAACGGTCTATGGGACAGCGAGACAAACATGATCAACAATCTGTACCCTTTGAGATCACTGTCTCTCTCACCCTTACAGGAGGGCTGTGGGGATCAAGACCGGAAGCTTTGGAGTTGGAGCACTGACTCCAAGATCCCAGACTACCACAGAACTAACCATACGGAGTATCAAAGGTGGAGAAGCTCGATACAGTCAGGAAAAACAAGACCAGGAGCTGACTGTGGCTCAAATTATGAACTCCTTATTGTCTAATTCAGAATTAAATTGAAGAAAGTGGGGAAAACCACTAGACTATTCAGGTATGACCTAAATCAAATCCCTTATAACTATACAGTGGAAGTGAGAAATAGATTTAAGGAACTAGATCTGATGGACAGAGTGCCTGATGAACTATGGATAGAGGTTCATGACATTGTACAGGAGAGGGGGAGCAAGACCATCTCCAAGAAAAAGCAAAAAAGCAAAATGGCTGTCTGAGGAGGCCTTACAAATAGCTGTGAAAAGAAGAGTAGTGAAAAGCAAAGGAGAAAAGGAAAGATATACCCATTTGAATGCAGAGTTCCAAAGAATAGCAAGGAGAGATGAGAAAGCCTTCCTCAAGGATCAATGCAAAGAAATAGAGAACAATAGAATGGGAAAGACTAGAGATCTCTTCAAGAAAATTAGAGATATCAAAGGAACATTTCATGCAAAGATGGACTCAATAAAGGACAGAAATGGTAGGGACCTAACAGAAGCAGAAGATATTAAGAAGAGGTGGCAAGAAAACACAGGAAGTGTACAAAAGAGATCTTCACGACCCAGATAATCATGATGGTGTGATCACTCACCTAGAGCTAGACATCCAGGAATGTGAAGTCAAGTGGGTCTTAGGAAGCATCACTACAAACAAAGCTAGTGGAGGTGATGGAATTCCAGCTGACCTATTTCAAATCCTAAAAGATAATGCTGTGAAAGTGCTGCACTCAATATGCCAGCAAATTTGGAAAACTCAGCAGTGGCCACAGGGCTGGAAAAGGTCAGTTGTCATTCTAATCCCAAAGAAAGGCCATGCCAAAGAATGCTCAAACTATGGCACAATTGCACTCATCTCATGCTAGTAAAGTAGTGCTAAAAATTCTCCAAGCCAGGCTTCAACAATACAAGAACCGTGAACTTCCAGATGTTCAAGCTGGTTTTAGAAAGGTAGAGGAACCAGAGATCAAACTGCCAACATCTGCTGAATCATAGGAAAAGCAAGTGAATTCCAGAAAAACATCTATTTCTGCTTTATTGACTATGCCAAAGCATGTGACTGTGTGGATCACAATAAACTGTGGAAAATTTGGAAAGAGATGGGAATACCAGACCACCTGACCTGCCTCTTGAGAAACCTGTATGCAGGTCAGGAAGAAACAGTTAGAACTAGACACAGAACAACAGAATGCTTCCAAATAGGAAAAGGAGTACGTCAAGGCTGTATATTGTCACTCTGCTTACTTAACATATGCACAGTACATCATGCAAAATACCAGGCTGAATGAAGCACAAGCTGAAATCAAGACTTCAGGGAGAAATATCAATAACCTCAGATATGCAGATGACACCACCCTTATGGCAGAAAGTGAAGAAGAACTAAAGAGCCTCCTGATCAAAGTGAAAGAGGAGAGTGAAAAACTTGGCTTAAAGCTCAACATCCAGAAAACTAAGATCATGGCATCCAGTCCCATCACTTCATGGCAAATAGATGGGGAAACAGTGGCACACTTTATATTGGGAGGGCTCCAAAATCACTGCAGATGGTGACTGTAGCCATGAAATTCAAAGACACTTACTCCTTGGAAGTAAAGTTATGACCAACCGAGAGAGCATATTAAAAAGCAGAGACATTACTTTGTCAACAAAGGTCCGTCTAGTTAAGGCTATGGTTTTTCCAGTAGTCATGTATGGATGTGAGAGGTGGACTATAAAGAAAGCTGAGTTCAGAAGAATTGATGCTTTTGAACTGTGGTGTTGGAGAAGACTCTTGAGAGTCCCTTGAACTGCAAGGAGATCCAACCAGTCCATCCTAAAGTAGATGAGTCTTGGGTGTTCATTGGAAGGACTGATGTTGAAGCTGAAACTCCAATACTCTGGCCACCTGATGGAAATAACTGACTAATTTGAAAAGACCCTGATGCTGGGAAAGATTGAGGGCAGGATGAGAAGGGGATGACAGAGGATGAGGTGGTTGGATGGTATCACCAACTCAATGGACATGACTGTGGTTGAACTCCAGGAGTTGGTGATGGACAGGGAGGCCTGGCGGGCCTTGGTTCATGGGGTCATAAAGAGCTGGACACGATTGAGTGAGTAAACTGAACTGAACTGAACATACAAAGGAAACAACCTGAATACAAGACAGGGCATCACGCAACCACCAGTAGCACCCTGTGTGGTACGCCTCATCTAAACAACAAAGAAAACAAAAATACAAACCGAGTAATCAGCAGAGATGATTACCATCTCATTCAGCCGTGTCCATCAGAGGAAAAAGAAACAAACAAACAAACAACAACTCAGCACCAATCTTGCTCTATACAAAGCTTACAGGAATCAATGATCAGCCTTAGGAGGGCAGAAACCAAAAGGAAGAAAGAATTCAACCTTCAAGCATGAAAAAAGAAGACCTCAAACACAGTAAGTTAAAAAAAAATAATGAAATGGCAAAGAAATACTACACAAATGAAGGAACAAACTAGAAACACAGAAGTCGAAATAAATGAAGAGGAAACAGGCAAGCTATCTGAAAAAGAGTTCAGAATAATGATGGGAAAGATAAAAAACCTTGAAAAGAAAATGGAAAACTTGCAAGAATCAATTAACAGAGACCTAGAAGAATTAAAGAATAAACCTGCAGAGACAAACAACACAATTACTGAAATTAAAAATACTCTAGAAGGAAGTCACAGCAGAATACCTGAAGCAGAAGAATGAATCAGTGAGTTGGAAGATAAAATGGTGGAAATAACTTCTGAAGAGCAGCCTAAAGTAAAAAAAAAAATGAAAAGAACTGAGGATCAATCTCAGAGACCTCTAGGACTATATCAAACACACCAACATTTGAACTGCAGGGGTCCAAGAAGAAGGAGAGAAAAATAAATAGTATGAGAAGATTTTTGAAGGGATTATAGTTCCAAATTTCCCCAGCATGGAAAAGGAAACAGTCAATCAAGTCCAGAAGGCACAGAGTCCCAAACAGGATAACCGAAGGAGAAACACGACAAGATACATACTAAACAAACTAACCAAGACTAAACACAAGGAAACAATATGAAGAGAAGCAAAGGAGAAGCAACCAGTGACATACAACGGAAACCCCACACGCTTAACAGCTGATCTTTCAGCAGAAACTCTGCAGGCCAGAAGGGAATGGCAGGATATATTTAAAGTACTGAAAGGGAAAAATCTACAACCAAGATTATTCTACCTGGCAAGGATTTCATTTGAAATTGATGGAGAAATAAAAGCTTTCCAGAGAAGCAAAAGTTGAGAGAATTCAGTACCACTAAGCCACCTTTATAACAAATATTAAAGGGACTTATATAGTTACAAAATACAAAAGAGAAAAGATCTACAAAATCAACCCCAAACAATTTAAAAAATGGCAATAGGAGATATCAATAATTACTTTAAATATAAATGGATTAAAGGTTCCAAACGAAAGACACAGATAGCGTGAATGGATACAAAAACAAGACCCATATATATGCTGTCTACAAAAACTCACTTCAGACCTAAAGACACATATAGACTGAAAGTGAGAAGATGGAAAAAAAATATTCCATGCAAATGGGAAGCAAAAGAAAGCTGGAGTAGCAATCTTCATATCAGACAAATTAGACCATAAAATAAAGAATATTACAAGACATAAGGAAGGACACTACACAGTGATCAAGGGATCAACCTAAGAGGAAGACATAACAATGGTAAATATCTATGCACCCAACATAGGAGCACCTCAATACATAAGACAAACACTAACAGACATAAAAGGAGAAATGAACAGTAGCACAATAATAGTAGGAGAATTTAACACCCCACTCACACCAATGGCAGAGAAGGCAATGGCAACCCACTCCAGTACTCTTGACTGGAAAATCCCATGGACAAAGGAGCCTGGTAGGCTCCTGGTAGGCTCCTCAAGAAACAATAAAAACATCAAATAGACAAGCTAACTTTACACCTAAAACAACTGGAGAAAGAAGAACAAAAAACCCCCAAAATTAGTGGAAGGAAAGAAATCATAAAGATCCTAGCAGAAATAAACGAAAAGGCAATGAAAGAAACAATAGCAAAGATTAATAAAACTAAAAGATGATTCTTTGAGAAAGTAAACAGAATTAACAAACCTTTAGCCAGACTCATCAAGAGAAAAAGAAGAATCAAATTAACAATATTAGAAATGAAAAAGGAGAGGTTACAAAAGACAATGTAGAAATACAAAGGATTATAAGAGACTATTATGAGCAATATATGGCAATAAAATGGATAATATGGAAGAAGTGGACAGATTCTTAGAAAAGTTCAATCTTCCAAGACTAAACCAGGAAGAAACAGAAATTATAAACAACACTATTACAAACACTGAAATTTCAGCTTTCATCAAAAATCTCCCAATAAACAAAAGCCCAGGACCAGATGGCTTCACAGGAGAATTCTATCAAACATTTAGAGAAAAGCTAATGCCTATCCTTCTAAAACTCTTTCAAAAAATTGCAAAGGAAGGAATACTTCCAATCTCATTCTATGAGGCCACCATTACCCTGATACCAAAATCAGACAAAGACAACACAAAAAAAGAAAACTACTGGCCAATATCACTGATGAACATAGATGCAAAAATCCTCAGCAAAAGTTTCGCAAAGAGAATTTAGCAACACATCAAAAAGCTCATATACAATGATCAAGTAGGGTTTATTCTGGGGATATAAGGATTCTTCAATAAAAGCAAATCAATCAATGTGATACAGCATATTAACAAATTGAAAATAAAAACAATATGATCATCTCAATAGATGCTGAAAAAATCTTTGAAAACATTCAGCGCCCATTTATGATTAAAACTTTTCAAAAAATGGGCACAGAAGGAACCTACCTCAACATAGTAAAGGCCATATATAAGAAGCCTACAGCAACATTATTCTCAATGTTGAAAAATTGAAAGAAGCATTCCTCTTAAGAACAGGAACAAGACATGGGTGTCCACTTTTACTACTATTATTCAACATATTTCTGGAAGTCCTATCTACAGCAATCAGAGAAGAAAAAGAAATAAAAGGAATCCAGATCGGAAAAGAATAAGTAAAGAACTCACTGTATGCAGATGACATGTAACTGTACATAGAAAACCCTAAAGACAGTATCAGAAAATTACTAGAGCTCATCAGTGAATTTAGCAAAGTTGCAGGAAACAAAATCAATACACAGAAATCACTTGCATTTCTATATACTAATAATAAAAAAATAAGAAAGACAAATTAAGGAATCAATCCCATTCCTACTGAAACAAAAAGAATTAAATATCTAGGAATAAACTTACTTAAGGAGACAAAAGAACTGCACACAGAAAATTATAAGACACTGATGAAAGAAATCAAAGATGACATAAACGGATGGAGAGATAGTCCGTGTTCCAGGGTAGGAAGAGTCAATATTGTGAAAATGACTATACTACCAAATGTAATCTACAGATGCAATGTGACCCCTTATCAAATTACCAATGGCATTTTTTTTCCATTTATTTTTATTAGTTGGAGGCTAATTAATTACTTTACAATATTGTAGTGGTTTCTGTCATATATTGACATGAATCAGCCATGGATTTACATGTATTCCCCATCCTGATCCCCCCCTCCCACCTCCCTCTCCACCCAATGGCATTTTTCACAGAACTAGAACAAAGAATTTCACAATTCATATGGAGACACAAAGACCCCAAATAGCCAAGGCAGTCTTGAGAAAAAAGAATGTAGCTGGAGGAATCAACCTTCCTGCCTTCAGATTATACTACAAAGCTACAGTCATCAAGGTAGTATGCTACTGGCACAAAACAGAAATATAGAACAATGGAACAAGGTAGAAAGCCCTGAAATAAACCCATGCACCTATGGGTACCTTATTTTTGACAAACGAATATACAGTGGAGCAAAGACAGCCTCTTCAATAAATGGTGTTGGGAAAACTGGACAGCTACATATAAAAGAATGAAATTAGAACACTTCCTAACACCATACAGAAAGATAAACTCAAAATGGATTAAAGACCTAAATATAAGACCAGAAACTATAAAATTCTTAGAGGAAAACATAGGCAGAACACTGAATGACATAAATCAAAGCAAGATCCTCTATGACCCACCTCTTAGGTTAACGGAAATAAAAACAAAGGTAAACAAGTGGGACCTGATTAAATTTAAAAGCTTTTACACAGCAAAGGAAAGTATAAGGAAGATGAAAAGACAACCCTCAGAATGGCAGAAAATAATAGCAAATGAAACAACTGACAAAGGATGAATTTCCAAAATATACAAGCAGCTCATACAACTCAATGCCAGAAAAACAAACAACCCAATCAAAAAGTGGGAAAAAGACCTAAACAGGCATTTCTCCAAGGAAGATATACCAATGGCTAACAAACACATGAAAAGATGCTCAACACAGCTCACTGTTAGAGAAATGCAAATCAAAACCAAAATGAGATTATCACCTTACACCAGTCAGAATGGCCCTCATCAAAAAGTGTACAAACAATAAATGCTGGAGAGGGTGTGGAGAAAAGGAAATGCTCCTGCACTGTTCATGGGAATGAAATTGATACAGCCACTATGGAAGATGGTATGGAGATTCCTTAAGAAACTAGGAATAAAACCACCATATGACCCAGCAATCTCACTCCTATGCATATAGCCTGAGGAAACCAAAATTGAAAAGGCACATGTATCCCACTGTTCATTGCAGCGCTATTTAAAATAGCTAGAATATGGAAGCAACCTAGATGTCCATCAAGAGATGAACGGATAAGAAGTGTGGTACAGAGAAACAATGGAATATTACTCAACCATAAAAAGGAACACATTTGAGTTAGTTCTCATGAGGTGGATGAATCTAGAACCTAGTATACAGAGTGAAGTGAGTCAGAAAGAGAAAGATAAATATTCTAATGCACATATATGGAATCTAGCAAATTAGTACTGCAAAATTTATTTACAGGGCAGCACTGGAGAAACAGACATAGAGAATTCACTTATGGACATGGGGAGAGGGCAGGAGAGGGTGAGATGTATGGAAAGAGTAACATGGAAACTTACATTACAATATGTAAAATAGATAGCCAACAGGAATTTGCTGTACAGCTCAGGAAACTCAAACAGGGGCTCTGTATCAACCTAGAGGGGTGGGATGGGGAGGGAGATTGAAAAGAGGGGATGTGCGTACACCTATGGCTGATTTATTTTGAAGTTTGACAGAAAACAAGAAAATTCTATAAAGCAATTATCCTTCAACAAAAAAGAAAAAAACCACTATTGTTTCTTTCCATTCTTTTTCCTTTATTCTAAATCACAATGGTGATATACACTACTCTGCCTACCAGTACACTTATTTGGTCTTCTGCTTTATTCATTTAATGCTTCCTTCCACTGTATGTTTCATATCAGTTTTTCTCTTCTTTCTAAATTTTTTCTTTACTTGATTTTTGGCTGTACTGGGTCTTCAATGCTATGTACAGGCTTTTCTACTTACGGCAAGCAGGGGCTACTTTCTGGTTTCAGTGTGCAAGCTTCTCATTGCAGTGGTAGCTTCTCTTGTTGCAAAGCATGGTCTCTAGGGTGCATGGGCTTCAGTAGCTGCAGCACGCAGGCTCAGCAGCTGACACACGGGCCGAGTTGTCCTACTTCAAGGGGGGGTCTTCCTGGATCAGGGATCAAACCCATGTACCGTTCACTGGCAGGAGGATTCTTCACCAGTGGACCACCAGGAAGTCCCCAGATACTGCATTCTTTATTTTTCTAACCCTTGTTAAAAACTTCTTTTAACTTACTGCTCTGTGTATCCATTCTCTCCCTAAATGCATCACATTTCCAATCATTGCTCTGCACTCTTTCTCATGTAGTTACCTATCTCCACATCACTTAGTTGTTTTGGGACTTAATTTTGTTCCTTTATCTGGAACATGTTTTCTGTCATCTCGTTTTGTCTAAAGTTCTATTTTTATTTTATGTATGTGTAAAGCTATTATTCTTGACTTTGAAAAAGAAGCCCTCTGCTGAGCACGTCCTATGTGTTACAGCAGTACAATCCCCTCTCATAACACAACAGTCAGGTCCCAGCTGGTCCCACTGTAAGTTCTGACGTGTTTGTGGACTCAGCTCCACAGGGTGTAAGACTATATGTTTTTTGCTTCAGCTGTCTTCTCCCTGGTGGGTGAGGCTGGTCTAGAGGCTTGTGGAACTTTCCTGGTGGGAGGGCATGGTGGGTAGAGTTGGATTTTGGCTCTTTGGTGGGCAGGGCTTTGTCAAAAGGTGTGCCAAGAGGTGGCTGTGGGATCAGGAAGTCTTTAAGCAGCCTCTTGACTGACGGGTGGGGCTGTTTTCCAGTCCTGTTGCTCACTTGGTCTGAGGTATTCTAGGACTGGAACCTACAGGCTGTTGGATGGTGCCAGGTCTTCGTGCTAATGTCCCAAGCAAGATGTCAACTTTCAGATGATTTCTTACGGATATGTTCACTGCCAACTTTTATGACCCAATAGAGAGCCACAGCCACATTCTCCCTCCCAGGAAGCCCTCCAAGAGCAGGATTAACTCCGCCCAGGCTCCTATGAAGTCACTGCTTTCCCTCTGAGTCCTGGTACTCACACAACCTCATGTTCATCATCCAAGACTGGAGTCTCTGTTTTCACCAGTCCTATGGAGCTCCTGTGATCAAAAGCCAAATAAATGCTCTGGAGGCTCTTCATCCTGATGCCAGACCCACAGGCTAGGGAGCCTAATGTGGGGCTCAGAGCTCTCACTCCCATGGGAAAATTTCTGTGATCGAATTATTTTCCAGTTTCTGGGTCACTCAAGATGTACAGGATTTGATTATATCACAAATGTGCTCCACCTATCACCTCGTGATTTCCTGTCTTTGGATGTAGAGTACCTTTTTGGAAGGTTTCAGTCTTTTTTATTTATGGCTATACAGAAGTTAGCTGTGACTTTGATATTCTTATGGGAGGAAGTGAGCTTATGTTCTTCTACTTGTCCATACTGTTTTCTCTCCTGGTCAGCTAAGGACAGGGCACCTGCAGGAACTGGCAAGAGCCACAGACCCTTGCGTAGTGTCAACAGCGCTAGAAACTGCTCTCCAGCATAAGAGACACCTCACTGTTCACAGCTGGGTGTGTTCCTACACATCTCAGCGGCAGGAGAGTAGCTCAGCTTTGCTGGACTAGTGATCTCAGCTGCAGCTACTGTCTCTGGACTGAGCAGAAAGTTCCAACCATCCTGTCCTAGTCAACAAAACTTCTGAAAGGAAAAACTTTTTTCCCTTCCAGCTTGGATCCTGCAGAGAGGGCCTGAAGATTAACTGACAACCAACAGACTAAGTGGAGAAAAGACAAAGTTTATTTACAACTGCACTTGCTCAGTGGTATGTAAGTCTGCCTGAACAAGTTTTTAATGCAGATGAAAGTGCACTTCTGTGAAAAAAAATTTTTTCAGGAAAAAAATTAACATAAAGAACATTATTAGTAAGAAACAGAAGTTAGCACCAGGCCATAAGGTAAGAAGGCATAGGTTAACTCTACTTTTTGTACACACGGAAGTCAGGTTTATGATCAAGACTCCTCTAAACTAAAAAACTACAAACTCCTCAGCCTTGAAGTGGAAAAGATAAACACTGGCTACCAGACTTTTGGTTGTACAATAAGAATGCATGGACAATGAGAACCCTTTTTCTGGACTGATTCCATTAATGCTTTGTCGCTGAAGTTAGGAAGTACCTTGCCAGTAAGAGACTGACTTTTAAAATTCTTTTCATAATGAACAATGCCCCTGATTACCCAGAACCCTATGAATTCAACACTGAAGGTGTCAAAGTAATCAAACTGTTCTCAAATAAAACATCTCTAATTCAGTCTTTAGATCAGGAAGTCACAGTTGTTGCTGTTCAGTTCCTAAGTCACATGCGATCCTTTGCAGCCCCATGGTCTACAGCATGCCAAGCTCACCTATCTTTCACTATCTCCTGGAGTCTGCTGAAATTAATTTCCATTGAGTCCATGATGCTATCTAACTATCTCATCCTCTGCCACCCTCTTCTCCTTTTGCCTTCAATCTTTCTGAGCACCAGGGTCTTTTCCAGTGAGTTTGTTCTTCACATCAGATGGCCAAAGTATTGGAGCTTCAGCATCAGAACTTCCAATGAATATTCAGGGTTTACTTCCTTTAGGGTTGACTCTGCAGTCCAAGGGACTCTCAAGAATCTTCTCCAAAAGCATAAATTCTTCGGTGTTCAGCCTTCTTGACAGTCCAACTCTCACATCCATACATGACTACTGGAAAAACCACAGCTTTGACTGTATGTACCTTTGTCGGCAAAGTGATGTCTCAGCTTTTTAAAATGCGGTCGAGGTTTTTCATAAGCTTTCCTTCCAAGGAGAAGGGTCTTTTAATTTCATGGTTGCAGTCACTGTCCACGGAGATTTTCGATCCCAAGAAAATAATATCTGTCACTATTTCCACTTTTTCCCCTTCTATTTGCCATAAAGTGATGAGACTCAATGCCATGGTCTTCTTAGTCTTTGAATGTTGAGTTTCAAGCCAGCTTTTTCACTCTCCTCTTTCACCCATGTCAAGTTCTATAGTTCCTTTTCAACTACTGTCATTGGAGTGGCATTATCTGCATATTTGAGGTTGAAATTGATATTTATCCCAGCAACCCTGATTCTAACTTGTGATTCATCCAGCCTGGCATTTCACATAATGTATTCTGCATACAGGGGCTTCCCAGGTGGCACTAGTGGTAAAGAACTTGCCTGCCAATGCAGGTAGATGTAAGAGACTCAGGTTTGATCCCTGGGTTGGGAAGATGCCCTGGAGTACAAAATGGCAACCAACTCCAGTACTGCCTGGAGAATCCCATGGAGAGATAAGCCTGGTGGATTAAAGTGACAGGATTGCACCGAGTCAGACACCACTGAAGTGACTCAGCATGCGAACACACACTCTGTACATAAGTTAAATGAGTAGGGTGACAATATATAGTGCTGCTGTTGTACTCCTTTCCCAATTTTGAACCAGTCAGTTGTTCCATGTTCAGTTCTAACTGTTGCTTCTTGACTTGAATACAGGTTTCTCAGGAGGCAGGTAAAGTGGTCTAGTACTTCCATCTCTCGAAGAAATTTTCGTAATTTGCTATGATCCACACAGTCCAAGACTTTCACTTAGTCAATGAAACAGAAGTTTTTCTGGAATTCCTTTGCTTTCTCTATGATCCAATGGACGTTGGCAATCTGATCTCTGGTTCCTCTGCCTCTTCGAAACTCAGCTTGTATATTTGGAAGTTCTTGGTACATTTGGAAGTTCAGATACTGCTGAAGCCTAGGTTGAAGAATTTTGAGCATTACCTTGCTAGCACGTGGAATGAGCACAAATGAATGGTAGTTTGAACATTGCCTTTCTTTGGGACTGGAATGAAAACTGACCTTTTCGAGTCCTGCAGCTGAGTTTTCAAAGTCTGCTGACATACTGAGTGTAGCTCTCAGGATTTTAAATAGCTCAGGAGGAATTCCGTCACCTCCACTAGCTTTGTTCATAGTAATTATTTCCTAAGGCCCACTTGACCTCACACTCCAACATGTCTGGTTCCAAGATAGTGACCACATCATTGCAATTATCTGGATCATTAAGACCTTTTGTGTAGAGTTCTTCTGTGTATTCTTGCCATCTCTTCTTAATGTCTTCTGCTTCTGTTAGGTCCTTACTGTTTCTGTCCTTTACTGTGCCTGATCACTGAATAAAATGTTCACATGAGGGCCTCATGACACACAGTATTTGAAGGAAAGGATTGTCTCTGTACTACGGAAGATAGAACATCATGAAAGTCTGGAAGAACTTCACCACGGAAGTTGCCACTGTTGCTACAGAAAAAGTCATGAAAGCTATCAGGCCTGAAATAATGAATTCCCACTGGAGATAAATTTTGCCCAGATGTTTTCCATGACTTCAGAGGACTTAGGAGAGAGCCTATCAAAGGAATCATGATAGAGACTATGAATATGGCATAAAAGGTGGGGTGTGGTGAAACATTTTAAGATACGAATCTTGGAGAAATCAAGAGCTAACAAACACTACACCAAAGGAATTATGAGAAGATGACTTGATAGAGATGAGCGCTTCCAAACCAGTACTGTACAATATGAGGAAGAACACATAGAAGAGACAATTCCAAAAAGCAAATAACATTAGACAATCTTACTCAAACACTATCTTTAACTTCTTTTACAAGGACCCTTTTATTATAGGGCACTGAAACTAAAGCAAATGGTGGAAGAAGGTTTGGTATTATATAGAATCATTTTTATACAGATGAAAAAGCAAAATTCAGACAGAAATTATGATGTATTTGCATAAAATTACACTGAATATGCCTGTTTTCCTGCCTACTGTTCCACCTCCTCCACATCTGCCATCTCTGAAACAGTGAGACCAAACTCTCCTCTTCCTCAGCGTACCCAATGTAAAGATGAGGAAAAAGACTTTTATGATGATTCACTTCCACTTAAGGAACAGCAAATAGTCACCATGCCATACACTTAATAAATCTATCTGTTGTATATGTGTGTGTCTCCAACGGAAAATGTCCCACATAGCTCAGTAGGTAAAGCATCCACCTGCAATGTGGGAGACCTGGGTTCAATTCCTGGATCGGGAAGTTCCCCTGGAGAAGGAAATCACAACCCACTCCAGTATTCTTGCCTGGAGAATGCCATGGACAGAGGAGCCTGGCAGGCTACAGTTCACAGGATCGCAAGAGTCAGACACACCTTAGCAGTATCTTTATCTTTTTATGGCAAGAACTGTATGAGTTCTTGTGCCATCACCATTCCTTAAGTGTTCAATTACGTTTTGTGTGCAAGATAAGCATAAGGTGAGTGGTATTTTGTACACAGTGTTCTAGAACTTTGCTTTCAAAGAGTTACATTACTATATAGTATGACATACTGTCTCTCATATAGCTGGAGAAACTATGTATCAGCATACCTTGTATCAGCTGTATATGAGCTGAAACTACGTATCAGCGTGATTTTAAAAACTGTTTCCAATAGCATATTATAAATATGACAGTAATACTGTATGCTTAAAAATTTTATAACAATTCATTCATTAGTGTAAAGGCAAGGCTACTGTGAAACAATTTTATCAGTTACGCTAGGCTAATATAAAAGCAACTATATTACTGCCTTCTTCATCATCACCCATAAATCATAATTATAAATCAATATGAATTATTCACATTATCTTTTCATTTTTGACGTCTAGTGTTACCTATATATGTAAGACCTACTATGGTGTTTTGTATCATATAAGACAATACTGATATAGGTACTAATGGATGATTAACCTTGTAAACTGATGACAAACTTACAGTAATGATAAACATAGTACACAAAACTGTAAATTTACTTTCCCCTTTTGATGATTTTAATAACATTTTATTTTCTCTAGATTACTTTATTATAAGAATATAGCATATACTACACATAAAACACAAAATATGTGTTAACTGACTTAATATTATTTGGTAAAGTTTCCAGTCAATAGTAAGGTATTAGTAGTTACTTTTGGGAGTGTCAAAAGTTATACTGACGATTTTCAGCTACAGAGGCATTACAGTAACCAATACCCACGTTGTCCACGGGTCAGCTGAATGTGAAATGTGTTCTGTTGCAAAGATTCACCAACATAGAAGTCTTACCTAAATATTTGAAAACTATACAAACTGACCTTTGAGAAACCATATCTAAGAATTTATATATGGAGATCTGATTCTAATAATCTCAGGAAGAAATACAATTACATTTTGCTTTATCTCATGACAACTGACTCCACCAGGAACCAAGTATATCTACTGACCCTGAAGAGTCATAGACTGCTTTGGGAATTAACATATTTCTAAATTAGGTTGTTATTACAATTATAAAAGACTTTTGGCCAGGTAGAGATTTGTAGGGCTTTCAAAAAAGGTCATGTAATAACTGGGTATGATTAGTTTGTAATAAGGAATAGAAGCTACAGCATACTATTTTTTCACGCAAAAACATACTTTTGACAACTTTTTCAATTTAAACAATTTCAACTGAAATGACTTCTACCTCATTTCACCTTTAATTTACTTCACTTCACTGTAATGCAACATATTCAGTCATTCATTCAACAGAAGTTTAGTGGCTTTTCTCTACTAACTAGGCATTTTTCTAGGCTCTTGGGATCTAATGACTCCTTTCATCAGATATTGCAGAATTTTATCACAAATCATAATTTAAAAACTAACCTCCTTCCACCCCCAAGGAATTAAATGACCTATTCAGTATTTAAGAAAAAAAAAAACAAAACTGTTTATTTAATAATATGCAAGCATTTACATGCATTCTCAAGTATATACACAGTAGCAAAAGATTAATATCTTTCTAAAGAATTGAAGATAAAAATTTTTGTTATCTGCATCTGAATTATATTTTCATTGAATTCATTACAGTGAACAATGTGTGATTCACTCCCACTTATGCTTATTATGTACTGAGCTCATAAGTCTTAGCACTCTGCATCATCAATGGCTTTTGCAAATACATAGTCTGTCCCTCCAAAACACAATACCACCTTTAAACAGAATTTCCACTTGTTCTTGCTTCATTAAATCTTGTCATACTTGGAGACAATTATCATTGTCAAATAGGTCTGGCACATCTTGTTCACTAATATCATCTCTGGAAATTTTGTATATTTGTTTGTGTGTTTATTTATTTATTCATTATTCTGAGTTCAAATTTTTATTTTTCAAATTGGTTATACAAGAAAATCTCAAGCAAATGAGTAAGCATCCTATTTTTTTAATGACACTGTTTTAAGCCACCTAATTAAAAGTATTATATAGATATTTAAAATTGAAACAATATATTTACTAAAATTTCTAATCATCACAATTATATTTATTTACTTTTATAAAGCCCTAGGAGATATCTAATTCTGCTTTAAGTTAATATATTCTAATAACAATCAAAATAATATTAGAACAGAATTGTATTCAAACAGAATGCTGATTTTTAAAAGTCTTTGATTAGGTCAATAATCTCAAATATTCAGACAAAATGTTTAAGAATATGAAACATGCATTCTGAATAATTTCATTTGTTACACTGTATTCATTTTTGTTTTCCCCTCAGCCTGTTTTCATATATAAAGTGTTCTTTTAACTTAAATCTTGGATTCCTCTTTTTACTTACCTTAGAATAATATTTCTCGATCAATAGTTGTTCTGTGTTAAAATCACCTGGTGAGCTTTTTTTTAAAAAAATCCCTATGCCAAGGTCACATGCCTTACAAATTAATCAAATGTCTAGGGCATGTGTAAGGGAGCCTGGCATCAGTATCCCAGTGAGACATTAATTTGCAGCTTAAATTTAGTTTGGGAACTACTGTCTTAAAATACTTAATAATCATTCCATCATGTGTTAGTCCTTGGAAGGTCCAAAACATATACCACTTTTAAATCTACAATCTGAATCACCTGTATTGCAGGCCACGCATGGTAGAACAGTAGCTAGTGAGTAAACCTACTACTTGCACCTTAACTGTATGTTACCTGGCTTTAGCTTCTATTTCTAACATATAAACTCATGTATTAACAACAACAAAAAAATATATTTTACTGAACAGTAGCCCCACAGAAATGTTTCAGAATCTAGGGTTTTTAAATTTTAAAAGTGAACTTGGTGTATAACCTTATATTTCATCATACCCCAATAAAATCTGGTGTAGCACTCTGCAGTTAAGAACATTAATATTTAACAGCAATGCATATATACATATTCAAACTGACTGTGAGAAATAAAAATTGACTGTAAATAGCCTCATGTTCTTGCCTGGAGAATTCCAGGGAAGGGGGAGCCTGATGGGCTGCCGTCTGTGGGGTCGCACAGAGTCAGACGCGACTGAAGTGACTTAGCAGCAGCAGCAGCCTCATGTTAGTTCAGGCCAAGTGGCCTTAGAGCCAAACCTGAAAGTTTGGATTATGAACTCAGAGCTTTTTGAGATTACAGAAATACAGGCAAGTGATTCTGAAATATTATGTCCACAGGTTACAATTCAAGGTCTTCCGTATGTCCCATAAATTGTGACTACATAGTCTGAAAGCCAGTGACAGAACGTTTATCTAGAAAGATGCACAGGAAAACATTTTGATACTGCTGCTAAAGGTGAACACCTGATGAAAAAAACACACTGAGCAGCCTATGCTTGAATATTTACTTTAGTATGCATTTGTAGTACTAGTTTCAATTAAAAATAAATACTACCACTACTATTAATAAAAAACCTAAACCCATCTTACTAAAAGAGTGGACTTATAAGAAAACCAATCTTTGTGGTTAGTGTTGAAGGTCAAAACAAAGGAACACCTATAAGAAAATAGAAAATAATACCAAAGGCAGAATGTTAAAACAGGAACTGATGCTGGCCTAAAGCTTGACATGAATTGAGTTCACTATAAATAAAGAAATAAAATTGTTAAAGTGTCTCAAAAATAAACATTTATGACCTGTGTAAAACTACTTGAAAGAATATTTAAGTCTTAAAATGGAAAATCATGCATGATTAACTCATGAAAACTAGCAAAGAAAACATGTATTCTGAATAGAAATCATATTATCTCAAGTAGAGTGTTCCAAATGGAAGTACTATACACACACACAGAAAATGGAAATGGGGCGGGGGAGGGCAGAGGGACACATGTCAGTGGCAGGGATCCATATGAAATAATCTGGGGAATTCCAGATTAAATTTAGGAAATTTTTCATTGTTAGGATTTCTAATAACCTTAAATAAGATAATGTGCTTTGACAAGATCTAAGGTAGGTATAATAGCCAGCCTTCTGACATTTCCTTGACCTCCAAACCCTTTTTTCTTTAAAATATTTAAGAGGACTAGCATTCCACACAGTATGAAGCTGTTGGAGGTACATTTATAAATTCAGGATTTTAGATGGTCTTCAAGAATGAATGTCAAGAGTCAACTCATACCTCATACCATTAATTTTCCAATCATTATCAGCCATCAGTCATTATTCAGTGCTACTATCTCCATGCAATGTAATAAAATTTCCAAAGATGATTCATTTTGGAATTAACAGCATGGATTATCACATAAATGAGAAGATACTATAACTTCTCTTATACTAAGTACCAAGTCAAAACAAAACTTAATATAATCAACATAGTCACCATTTACAAGTACAAGCAGGCAATTTGTATAAACAGTGAAATGCTATACCTCATCAAATTCTTCAGTCATTTTTCTGATGATTTCTGCATTCTGCATATTTCGAAACATCTCTATTCTCACAGTACCTGTGGAACAACAGATTCTATAGTTAATTTTTCCTATCCATGCTAAAAGTTAAATTTAACTTGACTACTATTTGAAAAGTTTTATATGAAAGTGATTGGGTTTTTCTTTCTTCCACAAACTTCTGTTTTAAAGAAATCCCTTGTTTAAGAATTTAAAAATTCTTTAAATGTTAAAAAAAAAAACACCTGAATAACCTATGAATTAGATAAGTCTAAGGTAAAATGTTGAGAGAAGTACTGAAGAAGGAAAAGACAAAGAAAACAATGAATTTATATAGTGCAGAGAGCCCTAAAGAAGACTTAGGATAACCAGATATATGAGGCTTCTCTGGTGGCAGATGATGGAGAGTTGGCCCGCAAAGCAGGAGACCTGGGTTCGATCCCTGGGTCAAGAAGATCCCAGCTGGCTGCCTTAGTCCAAAAAACATCCAAGTATAGAGAATGTTAATCCCTTCAAGGTACCCTCTGTTTTTTTTTTAAAATCATCAGAATATTCTCCTATTATTTAAAACGAACTGTTCTTTAATTTAACTATACTTTCAGTCAAACCTGTTTTCTTTGAAGATGCCAGGAACTTCTACATAACGAAAAAGCTGTAACCCCCTTTTCATCTCATTCCTTCATACTTCTACCTTACTTTACTTTTATCTAAAATATGGTTATGTAAATATTATCACTCTTATAAGAATGAGTGGTTTATACTGAAAATCTATGTTAAAAATAACAGAATTTAAAGAAAACTGAAACAAGGTTCAAAATCTACTTACATACAAAGAATTCTGACATAATAAAGTAGGTTCTGTTTTAGTTGGATAAATGTGTTGGCCACTAAGCCATGTCTGACTCTTGTGACCCCATGGACTGTAGCCCACCAGGCTCCTCTGTCCATGGGATTTCTCAGGCAAGAATACTGGGGTTGGTTGCCATTTTCTGATCCAATAGATCTTCCTGACCCAGGGATCAAACAGAATCTCCTGCATTGGCAGGAGTGGATTCCTTACTACTGAGCCACCTGGGAAGCTCAATAATTAAATGAGGTTCAGTCTCAACTGCATAAATATAAAATATTCAAGTTAAAAATCACAAGAATAATACTCAATAAACAGTAGGAAAATAATTAAGTTATAACTTCTGACAGGCTCCTTGCAAGTGATTAATATCAGCTCTAACTGAAGTCACAATTAGGAATGGAGGCAGGAAGAGTCTCTGAGATATACTTTATGAAACAGCATGGAGCAATGAATAGCCATAAAGTCAAAGTATGATCTAGAATCAGAGTCCTAAAAAAACTACAGAGGCATATATAGCTCTTATTTAACTTAACTTTTACTAACCTTAAAATGAGAAAAATTATATTTGCCCTATCTTTAAATCAGAACCATTTTACAGCACATTTTATTTATTGATACGTAGCTCTCCTTAATTTTCAATAGGTATTCCAAATATTCAACTGTAGAGATGACAGGTTGGAAGGAGAATGAAAAGGAAAAATGTTTTTAAATAGTTCTTCCTCTTAGAAGTTCTTTAAAACTTCCAATAGTTTTTTGAAATATGAATTTCCACAAAAAAATGAGAAAATTTATACCATGATTTAAAATTTTATGAGGAAAAACAGTAATGCAGAGAGTATTCAACAGTGTTGAAAATAGGCTGTTTATGTACTATAGAATAGTCTATATTTTCAGAGGATTTTAAAATCAAATAAACAAGAAATGTGCTAAACTGACAAGTGAGATCAAATAAAAACAACTTTGTTAGATATTCTTAAAAATCATTCAATTAAATAAAATTGTTTATATTTAACTTTGCATGGGTCATGAAATATTGCATCAATCGGAAATAGATTTCCATAGACAAAAAGCAAGTCATTTCAGGAGTTAATTCATGGTACTCTTGATAAGTGGAAGGACTTATGCTAAAGCTAAAGCTTTAATACTTTGGTCACCTGATGCGAAGAGCTGACTCACTGGAAAAGACCCTGATGCTGGGAAAGATTTAGGGCAGGATGAGAAGGGAGGGACAGAGGATGAGATGGCTTGATGGCATCACCGACTCAATGGACATGAATCTGAGCAAACTCAGGGAGGTAGTGAAGAAGAGAGAAGTCTGGCGTACTGCAATTCATGGGGTCACAAAGAGTGGGATATGACTTAGCGACTGAACAACAACAACAACATTTGATAAGTAAAATTACATTCATCTGTACTTACGAACCAAAGAAATAAAATTAGATGTCAAAATTATTAAACATGAGAAGAACTTTTCTTCTTAGGGGGATGGAAATATTTTAGATCTTGAATAGAGTGTCATCATAAGGCCGTGTGCATTTGTCAACAGCTATCTATCTATATACTCTGGTGACTTTTAATGCACGAGAATTAGATCTTGGTAAAGTTGTTTCTTTAAAAATTCAAGAAAAAGGACAAAGGTAACCCTACTTCTTCAGTAATGAGTTGCACATAACACTGTTAAAATATTTCCAATGTAAATAATGCTCAACTACTCAATTTCCATAATTGACAAGGCAGTTATCACATAGAGTGGAGTTTTAAATATACTTTCAATAAAATAGCTATGTTAGTTCATAAAGGGAGGACTATTTCATGGCATCAATTTAATGTGGTGAAAGGAAAGGCAACAAAACAGCAACCAGTATTAAAAGCAATATAAAAAACTTTAAAGATGACTATAATATACAAAAAACAATTACTGACAAATTAAAATCAGATGTTTAAAAGTCATACTTTTTAAAATGAACAGAAGCTTTGCACTAATAATTTTTAAGAAAGAAATTCCTTTTGCTGCCATAATGACTGTGCCAAAGATTACCTTATTTACTTATTTTCCTCCTATTCATTCTTCTCCAACTGAGTCCCACAATTCTACTGAAACTGCTTCCTCACACCAGTTATCTCTGAACTGCTACATCAAACAATCTTAGTAATAATCTATCTATTCTATTTAAAGCATTTGTTTATTTCATTGGTTCCTATAGCATTATATATTTGTACTATATTTTCTGTTGATTTGTGTTGATTTCTTTCACTTACTTTTAGGCATTTAACATGAGTAAATACAGGTATTTTCTAAAGCTCCATTCAAGCATTCTTCTTTGTCCATTTTTAAATTTTCTAGCCTGGAAACGGCCCACATCTAGCTCACCCAATACAAAAAAGTATAGCAGGGACCACTATTTACTGATCTTTTTATTTCTCCATGAGCCTTGAAAACTTTCTGACATCTTAAGTTCCTCTGTCCTATTAAGTTTTCTTTGATAATAACAATGAAGAATATTGCCCTAATTAAAGACTTTTTCAAAATACATTAAAAAGCTAACCTCAGTTCATTTTTGGATTCTTGGTTCTTAAATATGAATATTTCTAATAGATTGTCCTAAGATTATGGAGAGTAAAGGTAAATGAATCTGAAACAATTCAGATTTATGGAAACAAAACTATACGAAAATATAGAATATAAAAGAGTAAAGATCATCTTCTAAGCCCTTAAATACTAACAAGTTACCTATGAGAATCCTAAAAGAATAAGCCACCAATATACATATTTTACGAAAGGTTGTTTCAGCAGGCTCTCCAGACAGGATTGTAGTTTTAATAAAGAAAAAGGAAGAACTTTAAAAATTGTCATTTTAAACTATGAATAATTTAGAAACAGAAGTAACATCAGAAATCTACCTGCAAATTCATGATCATTTAAACTATGTCAAACTCTGATGACAGGAAAAACTGATATAATTCCTGTGGGATGTGATTTGGCAAATGTCTATAAAAATTACAAATTTATATTCCTTTTTGCCTTGACATTGTACTTGTTGCAAAGTATTCATAAAATCACATGCGTGCAAAATAATGAATACACAAGGTTATGCCCTGAAGCACAATTTGCAACAATAAAAAAGGTAAACACCCCATTTCCCCATAAATAATAATCTGACTAAGTAAAAACGGTGATGATAATGACAATGGTGGCAGGCAACATTTGGCTGCTCACTACCAACTAGGCAATGTACTAAAAAGTGCTTAAATTTCATAACAACCTTACTCAGAATACAATTTTTCTCCCATTTACAGATGAGAAACTTGAGACACTTAAGAGATTTAGCAACTTGTAAAGGGCTTTTCCAGCAGCAGATCCATGGCCTATATGTAGGCAGACTGGCAACAGATCCATGGAAACCACTATTATTAAATGGCTCTTAAAGTCAGTGGAAGCCATGGATATAAAAAACAAAGTTACCTATGACTGATATAAAAAGATGTGTAGGATATATTCATACATGAAGAGGGGAGGTATAGGTTCTAGTTCAAGATGGCAACATAGGAAGATCCTGAACTCACCTTCTCCCATGGAGACAGTCAACAATTACATATGCAAAGACTTCCTCTTTAAAAAAACCTAAAAGTTGGCTGAATGATGATTATATATCTGGCAAATGAGAAGAAAATCACATCAAAGCATCAAGACGGGCTGGCACAAAATATCACCAAATGTGGCACAAGATAAAACCAATCTACACTGCAGTGAACTACAACTTGTAGGGAACTCAAAACCAGAGCTTCCCCCTGAGGAGTGAAGGGCTCAAACCCCACAACAGGCACGGCAAATTTCAAGATATGCACTTGAGAGATGAGCCCCATCCAAAAAAAATCTACTTTTGAAAATCAACAGGGATCGCATCTTGAGACCCATAAAACAGTATCAATCTAGTAGAAAGTTCCAAATGGGGCTGAACAACTTGAACTCTTCCACGCAGGGCTCAGCTCAGAGGTAGGTTAAGGCAACTGAAACTTAAAGCAAATAAGGATCACATGCTTACATTAAAACCATGGCCTAAGAGGCAGGCACCTAATTTAACACATGCACATCTACAAGCCTGTTGGAACACTCTCTGGGAACAGAGAGTAGCGGGCACCATTTTTATACTTTCCCTTTGCCATGCTCTGGAGCACCAATATCTCCTGTAACGGGGCCTACATGTGCCTGATATCCTAATTTTTGCGGCTGCTGCAGACAGTATGATTCTTGATCACCTGGCTCTGGAAGTCAGGGGAGTTTGCATTCCTGATCACATGGAACTGTAATAATCAGTGTTACCAGAATGGAGCTCCTATCCACCTGGCGCTCTGATTTGTGTGACTGCTGCCAGGGGGACACCCTTGTTTCACTTGACTTTGGAGGCCAGTTCCATTTGTAAAATCTCAGGTGTTAAACACAAAAAACCAGGGCACCAGATACATGTAAAAGTGCTTAAAATTGTAGACCTTGCAACACCTAAACCAATGAAGACAGAGTTCTAAATCAGCTACCACTTCCAGGGAATAGGAAGAGGCAACAGATCCAAGAGTTCAATCTTTCTGTGAAAGAGACCTATTACCTAGTCATTGCGATTGTGACCCGTGGGGCAGGGCTCTCTTTAAACAAATATCTAGGGACTGAGCATTCCTTTTTCAATGATTTCAGAGAGTGGGCACTATATTCACCCTCATTCTCTGAAGTGTTCCAGAGCACCAGAGTCTACTGGTACGAACTTTTACATGTATCTGGTGCCCTGGATTTTTGTGTTTTACACCTGAGATTTTGCAAATGGAACTCATGGCTACCTGATCACCTTGATCTGATAGAAGGGGCTGGGATACATAGGTGATGGACTGTGGCAATTAGAGGGATGATTCTGTGCAGGTTAACACACATAGACCACTGCACAAACAGCTCCCTGAAACACATTTCCAGTCTATGAAAGAGGCTACTTTACTTCTCTTGGACCTTTGGATCGACAAAAAGGCTTCAGGTTTGACACACATGTAGCAGCATATATGGAGCAGCTCTCAAGGAATATAGACTGTGAATGTCATTTTGATGCTCTCTTTGGCCTTGTTCCAATTCACCATTATCTTTTACAAAGAAGTTATACACTCATCTGAAGCCCTGATTTTTGTGATTGCTCTCCAAGATATACTTTCAGATTGCCTGGTTCTGGTAACCAGTGGGTCTTATGCTTGCAGCCTTTTAGGACTACATATATTATATCTACATATGTTTAAAAGCTGTTAGCTGATGGCCTGGCTTCTAGTCACACTGAATCGAGGGGTGAAATCTTCCACTTTGAGCCAGTGACAGGCATTGGCACATCCTCAACTACTGAGGGCTATTAAAAATATATTAGGCTGCTTGGACAACAAACAGAGGTTTGACAGATGACAAACAGTTAGGGCAAGTCTGAACAAAAAGGTTCATCTCCTACACGAGGCTACTCCCTCAAGACTAGAAGGGGTGGTTGTTTCACCCACTGTATAGCAACCAACACAGAGTCGAGCAAAAGGAAGAAGCAGATGAGTATGTTCCAAGTGAAAGAACTACAATTTACCTTATAAAGTAAAACTCATAAAGGTATTCACTGAAATGGGGAGAATAATGGATAGTAACAGTGAGAACTTCAGCAAGAGATGGAAAACATATAAAGGTAACCAATACAACCACAGAGATGAAGAAGACAGCAATAGAATTGATATGTACACTGGACTGGTTTAAGAAAAGACAAATTAAATTGAAGAAAGATCACTCAACTCAAACTTAAACAAGGCACTGGAACTTAATCACAGCAGCAAAAACAAAAAAACAATGAAAATAGCTTAAGTGACTTATGTTCAGTTCCGTTCAGTTGCTCAGTCGTGTCCGACTCTTTGTGACCCCATGAACTGCAGCACATCAGGCCTCCCTATCCATCACCAACTCCCGGAGTCCACCCAACCCATGTCCATTGAGTCGGTGATGCCATCCAACCATCTCATCCTCTGTCGTCCCCTTCTCCTCCTACTCTCAATCTTTCCCAGCATCAGGGTCTTTCAAATGAGTCAGCTCTTCGCATCAGGTAGCCAAAGTACTGGAGTTTCAGCTTCAGCATCAGTCCTTCCAATGAACACCCAGGAGTCATCTCCTTTAGGATGGACTGGTTGAATCTCCTTGCAGTCCAAGGGACTCTAACGGGCCTTCTCCAACACCACAGTTCAAAAGCCTCAATTCTTCAGCGCTCAGCTTTCTTTATAGTCCAACTCTTACATCCATACATGACCACTGGAAAAACTATAGCCTTGATTAAACGTACCTTTGTTGACAAAGTAACGTCTCTGGTTTTTAATACGCTGTCTAGGTTGGTCATAACTTTCCTTCCAAGGAGTAAGCGTCTTTTAATTTCATGGCTGCAGTCACCATCTGCAGTGATTTTGGAGCCCAGAAAAATAAAGTTAGCCACTGTTTCCCCATCTATTTGCCATGAAGTGATGGGACAGGATGCCGTGATCTTAGTTTTCTGAATGTTGAGCTTTAAGCCAACTTTTGCACTCTCTTTTTTCACTTTCATCAAGAGGCTCTTAGTTCTTCTTCACTTTCTGCCATAAGGGTGGTGTCATCTGCATATCTGAGGTTACTGATATTTCTCCTGGCAACCTTGATTATGGGATGGTACCAAATATACTAACATTCACATTTTAGGTCTCCCAGGAGAAGAGGGCAAGAAAGGAGCAAAAATCAGACATTCAAGTCCTAGAAGTCCAGAGAATACCAAATAAGATGAATTGAAAATGGCTCAAAGGAAGGCACATTATAAAATGTTGAAAGTTAAAGACAAAAGAATAATGCTAAAAACAACAGGAAAAAAGCAACTGGCTATACACAAAGACCTCCCATGAGACTCTGAACACACTTTTCAGTAAAAACTCTACAGGCAAGAAGGGAATGCATGATATATTTAAATTGGTAGGAAAAAAAAGAAAGAAAAGAAACTTCTAACCAAGCAAACTCCACCTGGAAGAGTTCTCATTCAGAATTGAAGATGAGGGAGTTTTCCAGGTAAGCTAAAGCTAAAGGAATCTATACCATTAAGCCAGTCTACAAGAAATGTTTAATGGACATCTTAAAGATTAAAGGAAACAGCACTAGTTAGTTATCAGAGCACGTATGAAATAATAAATCTGACTGAAAAGCAAATATATAGTAAAGTAGTGGATTAATGACTTGCTTAAATAATTAGTTAAGAAATACATAAGTTTTTCAAAATGTTAAATATAACATCAAAAATATAAAACCAGTATGGGGACACAGTAGACATGTTGAGCCTTAAAATGGGATGAAATGTAAGTTATTATCAACTTAAAATGCTGTTATAAATCTCATGGTAATCCAAAGCAAAAACCTACACTATAAATACACACAAAAAAAGAAATATACACCTACCACTAGAGAAAGTTATCAAACTACAAAGGAGAGGCAGAGAAGAAGGAAACAGAGAATAACTACAAGAGCAGCTAGGAAACAAGAAAAAGGCAATGAGCAAAAGTCTAACAGTAACTACTTTCAATGTAAGTGGACTAAATTCTCCAACCAAAAGACACAGAGTAGGTGAGTAAATGAAAAACCAAATTCCTTCCATGTGCTGCCAACATAAGACACACTAGATGTTAAGACACACAGACTGAAGTAAAGGTACAGAAACACTATACCATGTAAATAAAATCTAAAATAAAGCTGGGATAGATATTCACACATCACACAAAACAGACTTAAGTAGGAGACAATTAATGGAGACAATTAAGTAGGAGACAATATAATAAAAAAATAATTTAATGTGTAAAATAATGGTAAAGGGGTCATCCAACAACAAATATAACACCTGAAAATATTTATGCACAAAAGAATTAAAGCAACTAATAAAAGAAACAAAGTGAGAAAGAGAAAGCAATGTATAATAGAAGACTTTCATAACTTAAGAAGAAAATAATTGCCTTAAATGAAGTATTTGAACACATGGACTTAACAGATATACATGCAACATTCCATCCAAAATCAACATTTTTTTCTAGTGCACAGGGAACATATTCTTAGATCATATGTTAGGCCATAAAACAAGTTCTAATAAATTCAAGATGACTAATGTTGTCTGGAAAGTTGGCAGAGTAGATGGGCTTCCATGTTGGCTCAGATGGTAAAGAATCCACCTGAAATGCAGCAGACCTGGGTTGGGAAGATCCCCTGGAAGAGGGCATGGCAACCCTCTCCAGCATTCTTGCCTGGAGAGTCTCCAGGGACAGAGGAGCCTGGCTGACTACAGTCCCTGGGGTCACAGAGAGTTGTAAACGACTGAGCGACTAAGCACACAGCACAATGTTGTCTGGAAAGCTGGCATAGTAGATGGATGTGACCTCACCCTCTCTGACAAAAACACTATAATCACAACTAAATCCTGAATAACCATGGTGGAGGGGGTGGGCATGCTGGAAGCTACCAAAAAACACACCTTAGATTCAAATAAAAAGAAGAAATGACAATGACACAGTAGGAGGGGTGGAGTCACAACAAAATAAAATCCTATACTTGCCAGATTGATGAGCCACAAACTGGTAAATAATGATACCCACAGAAGTTCTCCCATGGTAGTGAAAGGCCTGGGCCCAGGTCAAACTTCCAAGGTTTGGGGCCTGGCAACAAGGGGAAGGGCCCCCACAGAATCTGGCCTTGAAGGTCAGTGGGGTTAGATCACAGAGATTTCACAGGAATGTAGAAAACAAACCCCACTCTTGGAGGGTGCACACAAGGTCCCACACACAATGGTACATAGGGAAAGAACGCAGTGACTGTGTAAGAGTCTGGGCTGGACCTACCTTTAGAACTGGATGGTCTAATGCAGAGGTGGCATGGTGGGGGCGGCTGTTGTTGACTGCAGGGATAAACACACTGGCAGTTTTGGTGAATATTCACTCATATGAGCCCTCCTGGAAACCATCATTTCCTCCCCAAGACCCAGCCTAACCCAACAGCCTGTAGGTTCCAGTGCTGGAAGGCCTCAGGCCACACAGCCAGCAGAGCCCCACCCAACAAAAGACAGGCTGCTTAGGCAGCACAGTGCTGCCCATGAGAAGAACAAGACCCAGCTCCGTCCACCAGTGAGAGCAGGAATAAACTTTCCCACAAAGAAGCCTGCAGAAGCCTCTCAGACAGCCTCATCCAGCAGAAAGGCAGAAAACAGAAAGGGAAAGAAACTACAATTCTGTAGCCTGTGAAACAGAAACTATAATCCAATAACGTAAGACAAAACGAGATGGTAGAGGAATATACTGCTGATGAAGAACATGACAAAATCTCAGAAAAGTAATGAAGTGAAGTCCAAATAGGTAATCTACTGTAGAAAGAATACAGAGTAAAGAGAGTGAAGAAGATGCAAGATTTCAGGGAAAAAAAAAAAAAATGGAGGCAAAGATGAACAAAATGCAAGAAATGTTTAACAAAAACCTAATAGAACTACAGAACAAAAAGGGAGGAACAATACAATAAATGAAATAAAAAAGACAACAGAAGAAATCAATAGCAGAATAACTGAGTCAGAAGAACAGATAAATAAGCTGCAAGAAAAGGATGGTGGAAATCACATCTGCAGAACAGAATAAATAAAAAAAAGAATGAAAACAGTCTCAGAACCTCTGGGACAACATTAAATGCACTAATTTTCATTACAGGAGTCCCAGAAGAAGAGAGAGTGAGGACCTAAGAGAATATTTGAAGAGATACATGAAAACTTCCTTAACATGGGAACAGAAACAGTCATCTGAGTTCAGGAAGTGCAGCAGGTTCCAGGCAGGATAAACCCAAAAAGGAATACACTGAGACACAGTAATCAAACAGACAAAAATTAAAGACAAAAAATATTTTTTAAAAAACATAAGAAAAGCAAGAAGCAACATATAAGGGATATCCCTCCCATAAGGCTATCAGCTGATTTCTTAGCAGAAACTCTGCAGGCAAGAAGGGAGTGGAATGATATATTCGAAGTGATGAATGGGTAAAACCTACAACCAAGAATTTCCCATCTTGCAAGGCTCTCATTCAGATTCAACAAAAAATAAAAATAAAAAGCTTTACAGACAAGCAAAACCTAAGAGAATTCAGCATCATGAAACCACCTCTGCAACAAAAGCGATGGGAACTTTCCTAAGTGAAAAATAAAAGACCACTACTAGAAACAAGACCACTACTATGAATGGAAAAATTCACTGGTAAAGCCAAATATAAAACAAAGGTAGGAATTCATCTACATACACATAGGATATCAAAACCAGCAACTGTGAGAAGAGGAGAGCAACAAATGCAGAAAGGCAATTGAATTTAAAAAGCAGCAACTTAGAATATTCTTCTTATAGATTGCTATATCAAAACCTCACAGGAACTTCCCTGATGGTCCAATGGTTAAGACTCCATGAACCCAAAGCAGGTGATACGGATTTGATCCCTGGTCACAGAGCGAGGATCCCCACATGTTGAGCAGCAGGGCCAAAACAAAAATATCCCCCACTCCATCCTTGGGCCTTCCCCAAGAAGTCCAGTAATTAGGGCTCTGTCTTCCAATGCATGGGATGCATGTTGGATCTCCGATCAAGGAGCTAAGATCATACACTTCTCATAGCCAAAAAAAAAAAAAAAAATCAAAACGTAAAATGGAAAGAATGCTATGCAAAATTCAATAAAAAGTTTAAAAATGCTACAAATAAGAAAAACCTAAAACAAACCCTCACAATAACGACAAATAGAAACTCTGTAATACATATAAACACACACACACACACATGCAGATATCCAAACACAACACTAAAGTTAACCATCAAATCAGAAGAGAAGAGAACAAAACAGGAAGGGAAGAAAAAAGACCTACAAAAACAAATCCAAAACAATCAACAAAATGGCAATAGTAACATACATTGAGATAACTACCTTAAACGTAAATGGATTAAATGCTTCAACCAAAAGACACAGACTGGATGAATAGATAAAAAATCAAAACTTGTACATATACTGTCTACAAAAGACACACTTCAAATCTAGGGACATATACAGTCTGAAAGTGAGGGATAGAAAAAAGTATTTCATGCAAATGGAAATCAAATGAAAGCTGGAATAGCAACACTCATATCAGACAAAGTACACTATAAAGTAAAGACTATTCCAAGAGACAAACACTACACAGTGATCAGGGATAAGCTCAACAAGAACACATCACAACTACAGATACACACACATCCAGCACAGGGACACCTCAACATATAATACAACCATTAGGAGCCATAAAAGGAAAAACTGGCATCACCTCAATTACAGTGGGTTAGGAGCCCACTTTCATCAATGCACAGATCATCCAGACAGAAGATCAATAAGGAAACACAGGCCTTAAATGACATGTTAGACCAGACTGTCTTCACTAATATTTATGGAGCATACCATACAAAAGCCACAGAAAGACAGTCTTCTCAAGTGCTCATGGAATATTTTCTAGGACTCATCACACGCTGGGCCACAAAATGAGCCTTGGTAAATTTAAGAAAATTGAAATTATATCCACTATCTTTTCTGACCACAGTGCTCATGAGATTAGAAATCAAGGATAACGAAAAACTATAAAAAACACAAACACATGGAGGCAAAATATGCTACTAAACATGGATCCTAGGTGGCGCTAGTGGTAAAGAATCCGCCTGCCAATGAAGGAGACACAAGAGACATGGATTCAATTCCCAGGTCAGGAAGATTCCCTGAAGTAAGAAATGGCAAACCACTCTAGTATTCTTGCCTGGAAAATATCCTGGGCAGAATAGTCTACTGGGTTTCAGTTCATGGGGTCGAAAAGAGTTGGACATGACTGAGCAACTGAACACAGCATAGTAATCATGAAGCTCTGAAAAATCAAAGAAATCAAAAAATATCTAGAGGACAAATGATAATGAAAACACAAATATCTAAAACCTACGGGGCACCATAAAAGCTGTTCTAAGAGGGAAAACAACCTTACCACAAGAAATAAGAAAAACCACAAATAAACATCCTAATGTTACACCTGAAGCAACTAGAGAAAGAAAAAAAATGTTAGAAGGAAAGAAATCATAAAGATCAAAGCAGAATAAATGAAACAGAAACGAAGAACACAATAGAAAATATCAATAAAGCTAAAAGCTGCTTCCGAAAAAGATTTTTTTAAAAAATCAATAAAACTTTAGCAAACTCATCAAAAAAAGAGGGATCAAGTCAATAAAATTGCAAATGTAAAAGGAAAAGCTACAATATACACTACAGAAATACAAAGGATCATAAGAGACTACTACAAGCAACTATATGCTAATAAAATGGACAAAATGGCAGAAATGGGCAAATGCTAAAAGCATACATACTGTCTCCCAAGACTGAATCAGGAAGAAATAGAAAATATGAACTGAGCAATCACAAGCACTGAAATTGAAGCTATGATTTAAAAAATTCCAAAGAAACAAAAGTCCAAGACATGAAGCTTCACAAGAAAAGTTTATCACTTAGAGAATAGTTAACACCTTTCCTTCTGAAATGATTCTTTAAAAAGAACTGCAGAGGAAGGAATATGCCGGAACCATTCTATGAAGCCATTATCACCCTGATGCCAAACATTACAAAGATATCACACACACAAAAAAGAAAACCACAGGCCAGTATCAGTGATGAATGCAGACACAAACTCATCAGCAAAATGCTAGCAATCCAAATCCAACAAATGCCACATTAAAAGGATCATGCACTAACGATCAACTGCAATTTACCTTAGGAATGCAAAGAATTTTCAGTATCTCCACAAATCAATCAATGGGATACACATAAACAAACTGAATAAAAAGCACATGATTATCTCAATAGATTCAAAAAAGCTTCTGACAAACTTCAACACCCATTTATAATTTAAAAAAAACCTCTCCACAAAATGGGCAAAGAGGGATCATACATCAATATAAAAAGTCCTTCTATGATAAATCGACAGATAACATCATACTCAATGGTGAAAATCTGAGAGCATTTCATGTAAGATCAGAAATGCGAAAGGCTGTCCACTCTCACCATTTTAATTCAGGACAGTTTTGGCAGTCCTAGCCAGGGCAATCAGAGAAGAAAAAAATAAATAAACAGAATCCAGATTGGAAAAGAAGACTTAAAACTCTAACCGTCTGAACTTCCCTGGTGGTCCAGCGGTTAAGAATTCACCTGCCAAGGCAAGGAACAAGGGTATGATCTTCGGTTTGAGGACAACCAAGGCCGTGGGACAACTAAGCCCATGCACCGTAATTCCTGGGCCCAAGTAGCACAACTACTGAAGCCTGCATGCTCTAGAGCTTGTGCTCCACAACTAGAGAAGCCACCATAATGAAAAGCCCGTGCACCACAGCTGGAAGAGCACCTGCTCATCCCAACTAGAGAAAGCCTGTGGGAAGCAGTGAAGATCCAAGGCAACCAAAAATAAATAAATGAGTAAACAAATTAAAAAAAAAGTCTGCAAATGAAATGATACTGACTATACATAGAAAAAGCAATAGAGTTCCAGAAAAACATCTATTTCTGCTTTATTGACTATGCCAAAGCCTTTGACTGTATGGATCACAATAAACTGTGGAAAATTCTGAAAGAGATGGGAATACCAGACCACCTGACCTGCCTCTTGAGAAACCTGTATGCAGGTCAGGAAGCAACAGTTAGAACTGGACATGGAACAACAGACTGGTTCCAAATAGGAAAAGGAGTACGGAAAGGCTGTATATTGTCACCCTGCTTATTTAACTTACATGCAGAATACATCATGAGAAACGCTGGGCTGGAGGAATCACAAGCTGGAATCAAGATTGCCAGGAGAAATATCAGTAACCTCAGATATGCAGATGACACCACCCTTATGGCAGAAAGTGAAGAAGAACTAAAAAGCCTCTTGCTGAAAGTGAAGAAGGAGAGTGAAAAAGTTGGCTTAAAGCTCAACATTCAGAAAACAAAGATCATGGCATCCTGTCCCAACACTTCATGGAAATAGATGGGCACACAGTGGAAACAGTGTCAGACTTTTATTTTGGGGGGCTCTAAAATCACTGCAGATGGTGACTGCAGCCATGAAATTTAAGACGCTTACTCCTTGGAAGGAAAGTTATGACCAACTTAGACAGCATATTTAAAAGCAGAGACATTACTTTGCCAACAAAGGTCCGTCTAGTCAAGGCTATGGTTTTTCCAGTGGTCATGTGTGGATGTGAGAGTTGGACTGTGAAGAAAGCTGAGCACTGAAGAATTGATGCTTTTGAACTGTGGTGTTGAAGAAGACTCCTGAGAGTCCCTTGGACTGCAAGGAGATCCAACCAGTCCATCCTAAAGGAGATGAGTCCTGGGTGTTCATTGGAAGGACTGATGTTGAAGCTGAACTCCAATACTTGGCCACCTGATACGAAGAGTTGACTCATTGGAAAAGACCCTGATGCTGGGAGAGATTGGGGGCAGGAGGAGAAAGGGACAACAGAGGATGAGATGGCTGGATGGCATCACTGACTCGATGGACATGAGTTTGAGTAAACTCCGGGAGTTGGTGATGGACAGGGAGGCCTGGCATGTGCTGCGATTCATGGGGTCGCAAAGAGTCAGACATGACTGAGCGACTGAACTGAACTTATACATAGAAAATTCTAAAGATGCTACCAGAAATCTACTAGAGTTCATCAATGAATTTGGTAAAGCTGTAGCATACAAAATCAATACACAGAAATTTGTTGCATTTCCATATGCTAACAACAAATGATAAATTAAAGAAACAATCCCAGACTACTCTGGTGGTCCAGTGGTTGGGAGTCTATGGGCCAATGCAGGGGATATGGGTTCGATCTCTGGACCAGGAAGACCCTGTATACTGAGGGGCAACTAAGTTCATGCACCACGACTACTGAGTCTAGTCTCTTGATTCTGCAAGGTACAACTACTATGACCAAGCACAAAATTACTGAAGCCCGTCCACTCTAGGGCCTGTGTGTCACAACTACTGCACCTTTGCGCTGCAGCCACAGAAGCCTATGCCCCTAGAACCAATGCTCTGCAACAAGAAGCCACTGCAGTGGGAAGGCTCTACACTGCAACAAAGAACAGCCTCCACTCACTGCAACTAGAGAAAACCCACACATTGAAACAAACACCTAGCACAGCCAAAAATAAATATGATTTTCAATAACGGAATAACATTTGATTTCAAAAAATTTTAAATAATAAACAATACCATTTATCATCACATCAAAAAGAATAAAATATGTAGGAAAAAACTCCCTTAAGGAAACAAAAGACCTGTATGCAGAAAACTATGAGACACTGAAGATAGAAATTAAAAACGACAGAAACACATGGGAAAGATATACAATATTCTTGGACTGGAAGACTCAATATTGTCAAAATGACCAAAGCCAATATATCTATTTAATGCAATTCCTATCAAATTACCAATGGCATTTTCCATAGAACTATTAATATAACAACAACAACAAAAAATCTTAAATTTGCATGAAGACACAAAAGATCCTGAAGCCTAATCAATCTTGAAAAACAAAAATGGACCCGGAGGAATCAGGCGCCCTCCCTCAAGGCTATACTATAAAGCTAAAGTCAGTATCAAAACAGTATGGTACGGGCACAAAAACACAAATAGAAACCAATGGAACAGGATAGAAAGGCTAAATTCATGCACCTACGGTCACGTAATCTATGACAAAACAGAGAGGAACGCACAATGGAGAGAAGACAGTCTCTTCAATAAGTGGAGCTGGGGAAATCGCAAAGCTACATGTAAAAGAATAAAATTACAACGTTCTCTAATACCATACAAAAAATCAAAACTGATTAGAGATCTAAATGTAAGACCAAATAGTATAAAACTACTAGAGGAAACATAGGCAGAACACTCTTTGACATAAATCACAGCAGTATCTTTTCCAATCCATTTCCTACAGTAATGGAAAATAAACAAACAAAAAACCAAATGGGACCTAATTAAACTCAAAAGCTTTTGCACAGCAAAGGAAACCATAACACAACAGAAAGTCAACAAGAGAATGGGAGAAAATATTTGCACAGGATTCAACTAACAATGGATTAGTCTCCAAAATTCACAAAACAGCTCATGTGGCTCAGTATTAAAACAAAACCAAGGAACCCAATCAAAACCTGGGCAGAAGACCCAACCAGGCATTTCTTTCTCCAAAAAAGACAGTTCACCAACAGGCACACAAAGTGATGTTCAACATTTCTACTTATTAGAAAAATGCAAATGAAAACTACAGTGAGAAATCACCTCATACCAGTGAGAACTGCCATCCTCAAAAACCTACAGTGAATGTTGGAGAGGGTGTGGAAAAAAGGGAACCCTCCTACAGCACTGGTGGGAAGGCAAATTTGTACAGCCACTATGCAGAACTGTATGGAGGTTCCTTAAGAAACTAAAGACTACCACATGATCCTTACGACCTACCTTAAGACCTGGTTCTTTAAGACCTACCATATGATCCAGAAATTCCAATCCTGGGCATGTATCTGGAGAAAAACATGGTTTGAAAGTATACTGGCATGCCAACATTCATAGCAGTGCTGTTAACAATAGCCAAGGCATAAAACAACCTAAGCGCCCACTGGCAGATGAAGAGATAAAGAAGATGTGGTACCAAAACACGAATTATTCAGTCATTAAAAAGGATGAAATAATACCATTTGCCACAACATGGACAGATGTGGAGATTATCAGATAAGAGAAGTCAGACAGAGAAAGACAAGTATCAAATAATACTGTATGCTGAATCTAAAAAAATAGGATACAAATGAACTTATCTAAAAAACAGAAACAGACTCACAGACTTAAGAGAATGACCTTCCGGTTCCCAGCAAGGAAGGGTGGGAAAGGGACAGAATGGGAGTTTGGGACTGACATGTACACACTGCTGTATTTAAAACAGATAGTTAACAAAGACCTACTGCATAGCACAGGGAACACTGCTCAATATTCTGTAAAAATCTAAATGGGAAAGAACTTGAAAAAGTATGGGCTTCCCTGGGGGTTCAGATAGTAAAAAATCTGCCTGCAATGCAGGAAACCCAGGTTTGATCCCTGGATCACGAAGATCCCCTGGAGAAGGAGGAAAACGCCACACGCCATGGACAGAGGAGCCTGGTGGGCTACATGGAGTCGCAAAGTCAGACATGATTGAGCAGCTAACACATACATTCATTGAGAAAACACAGCTACATGAACAATATATATAACCTAATCACTTTTCTGTATACCTGAAACTAATACAACATTGTTAACAACTATGCTCTAATATAAAATAAAAATTACAAGAAAACTTAAGAGGACTGAAATCATATTTAAGCATACTTTGTGACCACAGTGGTATAAAGTAGAAATTGGAAAATTTACAATTTGCAGAGATTAAACCACATATGATATTAAATAAATACTGGGTCAAAGAAATTTAAAGAAATAAAAAATGCCTTGAGGCAAGTGAAAATAGATATGCAAAATGTCAAAATTTATGAGATACAGCAAAAGCAGTTTTAGGTGGGAAGGTTACTGAGCTAAATGCTTACCTCAAGAAACAAGAAAACAATCTAACTTTATACCTAAATGAATTAGAAAGAGTAGAAAGAAATGAAGCCAAAAGTTAGTAGATGGAAGGAAATAATAAAGATTGGGGCAGTAATAAACAGAAACTAAAAGGAGAGTAAGCAAGATTAATGAAATGAAGAGGTGACTCTTTGAAAAATGAAACTGAGAAGTGTTTTGGCTAGACTCACCAAAAGGGGGAAAAAAGACAGAGGACTCAAACTTAAAAAAGAAATGAAAAAGATGTTCTATCTGATTTTACAGAAACACCAAGGATCATAAGAAACTACTATAACCAAAGATATGCCAACAAACTGGACAACCGAGCAGAAATGGATAAATATCTAGAAACAACCTATCTAAATAGTCAATCAAGACAAAATAGAAAATCTGAGTAGAGAGATTACTAAAGAGAAACAAGTAATCAAAGCTCTCCCAAAAAACAAAATCCAAAACCTAATGCTTCACTGGTGAATTCTATCAACTATTCAAAGAAGTATTAATGCTAAACCTGAAACTTTTCCAAAAACCAGAACTGGGGGCAGGGGGAAGGGAACTCTTTCAAACACATTTTACAAGACCAGCATTATCCTCATACTAAAATCAGACAAAGATGCCACAAAGAGAAAATTGCAGGGCAGTATCTCTGATGAACACAGATGTAAAAATCATCAAACAACAGGGAAAATCAAAGCAGCTGCATGCTGCAATTAAGACCTGGCACAGCTAAATAAATAAATGAATAAATACATACAAAATTAAATATCCATAAATGATAAATTTCTTTGGAAGGAAAGTTATGACCAACCTAGACAGCATATTAAAAAGCAGAGACATTACTTTGCCAACAAAGGTCCGTCTAGTCAAGGCTATGGTTTTTCCAGTGGTCATGTATGGATGTGAGAGTTGGACTGTGAAGAAAGCTGAGTGCCGAAAAATTGATGCTTTTGAACTGTGGTGTTGGAGAAGACTCTTGAGAGTCCCTTGGACTGCAAGGAGATTCAACCAGTCCATCCTAAAGGAGATGAGTCCTGGGTGTTCATTGGAAGGACTGATGCTGAAGCTGAAACTCCGGTATTTTGGCCACCTCATGCGAAGAGCTGACTCATTGGAAAAGACCCTGATGCTGGGAAGGATTGGGGGCAGGAGGAGAAGGGGCTGACAGAGGATGAGATGGCTGGATGGCATCACCAACTCGATGGACATGAGTTTGAGTAAACTCCAGGAGTTGGTGATGGGCAGGGAGGCCTGGCGTGCTGCAGTTCATGGGGTCACAGAGTCGGACACGACTGAGCGACTTAACTGAAACTGAACTGAAATGATAAATATTCTCAACTTAGCAGTTATAGAGGGAACTTATTGCAACACAGTATAAGCCATATATGACAAGCCTATGGGCTTCCCAGGTGGCACTAGTAGTAAAGAATCTGCCTATCAATACAGGAGATATAAGAGAGGCAGGTTCCATGCCTGGGTGGGTAAGATCCTCTAGGGTAGGGCATGGCAACCCACTCCAGTATCCTTGCCTAGAGAATCCCCATGGAAAGAGGAGCCTGGCGGGCTACAGTCCATAGAGAGAGTCGGACTCTGTACGCACAGAGTCGGATGTGACTGAAGCGACTTAGCATGCACGAATGCATGACAAGCCTACAGCTACCATTATACTTCATAGTGCACAGCTGAAGCCTTTTCTCTAAGATCAGGAACAAGACAACAAGGCCCATTATTGTCATTTTTATTTAACATAGTACTGAAAATCCTAGTCTGAACAATTAATCAAAAATAAACACACAAAAGGCATCCGAACTAAAAAGGGAGAAGTAGAATTATCACTGTTTGCAAATGACATGATCTTATGTATAGAGAAAATCCTAAAGATTCCAACAAAAACCTGTGACTATTAAACGAACTTAAAAAAATTGTTAAACTAAGGACGGGAAATATAAGAGACAATAAACGTAAAGTAGTTAGCACAGTATCTGCAGGATATAAGATGTTCAGTTAGTATTATACTCTCTTACTTTAAGCATTCATTTTTGAATAGATTATCCTGCAATTTCGGAGGCAAGTTAAGAGCTCTAATTTCTTACCTGACTTCTATTGGACTCCAGATTCCTACTTGTGCATGTTGCCAGGTTAATGATCTTTGGAAAATGAGATCAGTCACCTCTTTTATTCCAGAATTGTGGAAAGTCATCCCAGCAACTTTCCCATCACCCAGACCTTTAGCTTCCACGTACAGAGTGGAACTGATCAAATACAACAGCAGTTAACATCTGTGCCCCAAAAGCCTAGAACCTGTCACAGGGATAAGCTATGGCCATAAAGAATTCATTCTTAGAGAAGTCAAGCAGGAACCAGCAAACTGTCTTATTCTTATATGTATGAACTCATGTCTTAAAGAACATCTCATCTCATCTTCTTCAATCTTTTCAATTCTATCACTCCACTTATTTTATGATACCAGGCAGGAACACTAGTGTTCTATTATTCCAACAAGATACAGAAGCAGGTAGAAATGAAGAATGAAAAACAATCTATCTAAAAATAACAAAATATTTGTAGCATTTATGACACAGTAACATTACAGTTCACTCAAAATTAACCTGGGAGTTGGGATTTCATGGGTGTAGGACGCTAACATTGCCTGGGAGCACTTAACAGAGAGCCTTCCAACCCGTAAGTTTTCTAAGTAACTGGTCTATGTATTTAAAAACTTTTAATTTAAGACTGTTTCTTTGCAGAGTGGATTACAGAGTCTAAATAAATAAAATTTAATCTGATGAGGGACCAGAATTTCCAAGTATGTAACAGGATGGTTTGGTTGTCTTTTATTTTTTGTCTCATTTTATTTTACCTAATGTGCAGCAGACTATAAATCAAAATAAAATGGAGAAAGAACTTCTGTGGTAGTCCAGTGGTTAAGAATCTGCCTGCCAATGCAGCGGACACAGGTTCCATCCCTGGTCCAGGACAATCCCACTGTCTCAGGGTAACTAAGCCTGTGTGCTGCAACTACTGCGCACACACTCTAGGGCTGGAGCACTGCGGAAGCCTGGGCTCCACAACAAGAGAAGCCCTGGGAGAAGCCCACACACTGCAAACAGAAGTAGCCCCCACTCCACACAGCTAGAGAATGCCTGTTCACAGCAACAAAGAACCAGTGTAGCCAAAAATAAATTAACTAAATGAGAAAAACTGAACATAAACATGATTAAATTTAGTAGAGAAAATCTGAGTCCAAAGAGGGGAAATAATGCTGAGGCTATGAAAACTAAGGAGTCACTAAAGGAACATCTGCATACCAAAAATGTAGAATGTAACAGAAACCTAGGATTCCAGTGACCTGATGTAAAAGTCTTCCTCAAGATTTAAGAGAAGGGAGTGGGGAAAAGGTAGAAATAGATACTTTACTTCCCTTTTAATAAGCATTTCAAACTTAATTATAAAAATCTTAGGATGTATTTGGTGTAAGTAATATATGAAAATGTGCAAAAAATTAACTCACAAGTTATTATAAATAAATATGTAGTTTCAGAAACATAAATCTTAAATTGCATAAAAATAAAACTTGTTGTGATGTCTTCAGTGACACTCTGTCTCTAGATGGCAGCCTGTACTTTGTAACATTCTTTGTTAAGAAAAAAAAAGTTAATATACTTCTTCCTCTGTACATATAGAAGGTAAGGGAGACATCAAAATAAATGCTCAAAAAGAAAAATCACATATTGGCATATGATATGATAAGAACCAAGTCTTTCAAAACTGAATATAGTATATTGCATCCATATCAAGAACAGATAATTTTACTAAAATATTAGAATTTGAAATTTTTGAGCTTGTTTGAGCCATGCTAGTATAGCACAGGGCCAAAGCAAAGCAATGTCCCAGAGCTATAATATTTTAAACTATTTTCACCAAATCTTCAACAATATTATAATAACTTCATCTTCAGTGTTAGTGCTGTTCATACAGACAAGAATTAGGATAAAGAAAAGTGAGGAAAATAAACATTTTTAAAATGCCTGTCTGTTACCTGAGGCTCTATTACTATTGCTAACATAATTCAAGACAGACAGGCTTCCTTAATCCGTAGCACATGGATTCTTAAGTATCTATGAACCTTTTGAAACTACATGAAAATTTGGTTCTATGTACTTCTGTAGAGATAGGTCCAAGCTTCTCAGGATGTTGTTATAGGAATTTGAGAAATCAAAAAAGTCAAAATTATCCATTGCAGAAAAAATACTAAAGATTTTTCTTCTTAGAAAAATAAACAGAGAAATAAAATTGTGACAGTAAAGAGTAGCTCCAGAGAAGATTCACCCTTCATAATGTGGTACAGAAAAGCAAAGACTGAACTTTAAAATTGAGAAAAGAAAAGGCTGAACTCTTTCTAATCCTAATAAATCAAGCCGTGAGTGAAATGGTATTGTTTAAAGATAACCCCTGTCATCTCTAAATGGCAAAGAAAAAACAAGGGAATCTGCACATTAGATTAATCCATAAATGGTGAAAATTTTTACTTACCAACTATCCAATTTACAGAAAATGCTACATATTTCACTCCAGCTACATAATATAATTTAAGAGTTAAATATTTAAGATTATGTAGGATTATCTGGCAGTTTCTCATCAAACTTCATGTAAATAACCAAGTCCTGTTTCTTTAACCTGTGTTTCAAAGCTTTATCAATAGAAGGTCCTAAATACTCTCAAGAACAGTTTTGTGAAATCCCTCTTATAAAATTTTTATGGGCCATTAAAACTTTCTCAACTTATCTTTGTCTAAAAGGCCTTTCTTCTATTTTATCAAACTTAGGTATATGATCAAAGAGAAAAAAAACTAACTGGTTTTACTAAGAGTCTCAAAAAGTTTTTCTTAAAGTGAATTCCCCAGTATTTTCTTGAAATATACATTTTATTTCAGAATAGTTTAGGTTTACAGAAAAGTTATGAACACAGTACACAGGCTGTCATACACACCACAACCAGTTTCTCCTATTGCTAGAATGTGACATTAGTACGGCATATCTGAAACAACTTAACAAGCCAATATTGATAACATTACTATTTTCTAACATTATTTTATTGAAAAATAATTAACATACCTCACTGCATGTAATTTTATCACATATAGCATGATGGTTTGACATATATACACAATGAAATGATTTACAATAGGTTTAGTTAACATCCATCATCTCATATAGTTACAATAAAAAGAAAAAACTTCTCCTTATGATGAGAACAGTTAGGATTTCTGCTTATCTTTCTTACTGGAGAATAGAATTAAAAACCAAGATTTGGTCTAGGTGTGTCCATTGGTACCGGCTCACTATTAGTAGAATGTCATTTCCCCTAAGCCCTCTCAGCTGAAATAACAAGGAAACACTTACGTGGGGCTTCCCTAGTGGCTCAGCCCTTAAAGAATCTGCCTGCAATGCAGGAAACCGCCTGCAGCACAGGAGACCTGGGTTCTGGAAGACCCCCTGCAGAAGGAAATGGCAACCCCCTCCAGTGTTCTTGCCTAGGAAATCCCATGGACATGGGAGCCTGGCAGGCTACAGTCCCTGCCTGCATGCTTAGTCACATCTGACTCTTTGTGACCCTTTGGAATTAGCCTGTCAGGCTCGTCTGTCCATGGGGTCTTCCAGGCAAGAGTATTGGAGTGAGCTGCCATTTCCTTCTCCAAGGGATATTCCCGACCTAGGGATCGAACCTGCATATCCTGTGTCTCCAGCATTGCAGGCAGATTCTTTACCCACTGAGTCATCAGGGAAGCTCAGTCCACAGGGTCACAAAAGTCAGATACAGCTTAGTGACTGAACCACCACCTTACAAACATACCAATAAATATTTTCATATGTAATAACATATATATATGTATTGTGCTATATAAGTTATACTGATACCATCAACAGAATTACCAAATGTATTATTCTAATGTCCTCCCCTGGCTTATCCATAATCTCTTCCTTCAATGGCAAAAAACCCAGTTCCCACCATTAATCATGTATTTACTTAATTTTCCAACCCAAGCATACCTCAGAATTGGTAACTGACACTCCCATGGGAAACAACTTGCTATTTAAAGTACAGTGCTTATATACAGTTCATTTATTTAAAAAATTGAAGTATAGTTGATTTATGATATTGTGTTACTTCTGGGTGTGTACATCAAAGTGATTTCAGTTACTGAAATGCCTGCATTCTTTTCTGTTATATTTTACTGCAAGATACTAAATATAGTTCTCTGTGCTATATAGTAGATACCTCTTGTTTATCACATACAGTTTCCTTTTGTCATTAGTTATGAGCGTTCACTCACTTCTTCAGTTATTAAGAACACTGTTTTCCCACATCCATTCAGTAAGGCTGAAAGTGAAAGTGAAAGTATTAGTCAGTCATTTCCCACTCTCTGCAACCCGAGGGACTATAGCCTGCCAGGCTCCTCTATCCAAGGAATTCTCCAGGGAAGAATAAGGGAGTGGGTTGCCATTCTCTTCTGCAGGGGATCTTCCCAACCCAGGATCAAACCCAGGTCTCCCGCACTACAGGCAGATTCTTTACCACGGAGCTAACTGGGAAGCCAAAAAAAATATTTTTTTAAACAATACATGAAAAAAAATACATGAAAAAAAAAATACATGAAATACCCAGCAGTAAGTTTATTTCATGTATTTTTTTTTAAATACAGTTAGATCCTTTATCCTTTTGTCATAGTCTGCATTCATCCTGGGATGACCCGATACGTATTATTTTTAATTGTCATGCACTGATTATTATTCTTTGTGCTATAAAGTTCTAGGGACTTTGAAAAATGCATAATAGCCACATATCCACTACTACATTATCATACAGAATAGTTTCATCCCCTATTCAACCATAATTCTTCCCCAAAACCCTGATGCTGATATGTTTACCATCTTTACAGTTCGCCTTTTCCAGAATGTCACATAAACTTAATTAACACATTATGAAGGCTTTTCAAACTGGTCTTTCACTCAATAATACCCATTAAGATTTCTTTGTTTTTGCGTGTCATGGGAACTCATTTCCTTCTCATCAAGAAGGATTCATTGTATGGATGCAACACAGTTTATCCATTTCATCTTCTGAAAGACATATTGGTTGTTTGCAGTTTTAGCAAATATAATTATTATGAAGGGCTTCCCTAGTGGCTTAGCTGGTAAAGAACACAGCTGCCAAAGAAGGAGACACAAGACCCAGATTTGCTACATTCAGGTGTTTGTATCACATTAAGTTTCAAATCAGTTAGGTAAATATCTAACAGCATGATTGCTGGATTTATAGTAAGGCTGTGTTTGGTTTTATAAGAAACTCTTAGCTGTCTTCCAAAATGACTTTGCCACTTTGTATTCCCACCAGTACTGAATTCTTTTTCTTCACATTCTTGGCAATAATTGATTTTATAGGCTTTTCTTGAATTTAGACTTTCTAATGGCTTATATAGTGAAAGTCACTCAGTCGTGTCCGACTCCTTTCGATCCCAAGGACTGTACCGTCCATGGAATTCTCCAGGCCAGAATACTGGAGTGGGTAGCCTTTTCCTTCTCCAGGGGATCTTCCCAACCCAGGGATCGAACTCAGGTCCACTGCATTGCAGGTGGATTCTTTACCAGCTGAGCCACAAGGGAAGCCCATGAATACTGGAGTGGGTAGCCTATCCCTGGCTCCAGGGATCTTCCCAACCCAGATATCAAACCAGGCTCTCCTGCATTACAGGTGGATTCTTTACCAACTGAGCTGTCAATGCAAGAGCTTATATAATGGTATTTTAATTTGCATTGCCCTAATGACAAATGACGTTGAGTGTCTTTTCTCATGCTCATTTACCATCTGTATATTTTATTTGGTGAGATGTCTGTTAAGATCTTTTACCCACTTTTTAATACAATTGTTTAATTTGCTATTATTGATTTTTAAGAGGTATTTGTATATTTTGGATACAAATGATGTATCATGTATGTGTTTTGCAAATATTTCCTCTAACTCTGTGACACTTCTCAAAAAAAAATTTTTTTTTAATCTATTTATTTTATTTTTGACTGTGCTGGGTCTTCACTGCTGAGCTGGCTTCTCTCTAGTTGTGATGGATGAGGTTCCCATTGTGGTGGATTCTGTTTTTATGGAACACAGGCTCCAGGGATATGGGCCCAGTAGTTGTGACTTGTGGGCTCTAGAGCACTGGCACAATAGCTGTGATGGCATGTGGAATATTCCTGGATCAGGGGTTGAACCCATGTCCCCTGCACTGGTGAGCAGATTCTTTACCACCAACTACCAGAGAAGCCCTGTGACTTGCTTTTTGATTTTCTAACCATTATCTTGTACAGAATGAAAAAATTTTAATATAATCCAACTTGCCAAATTTTTCGTTCCAGGGATCACATTCTTCATGGTTATATCTAAAAACCTCATCGCTTAACCAAAGGTCATAGAGACTTTCTTCTATGTTTCCTTTTACAAGTTTACAGTTTTGTATTTTATGGGATCGATTTTGAGTTAATTTTAGTGTAAAGGAATAAGCTCTGTGTTAAAATTCACTTTTTACATATAAACATTCAGCTGCTCTAGCACCATTTACTGAAAAGATATTTCTCCATTTAACTCCCTTTGCATCTTTATATATATATATATATATATATTGAAAAAATTCAGTTGAATACATTTGGGTGATTTCTGTAATATTTTAAAAGAATAATTACAGGCATAAAAATTTGATACCTCATATCCAGGAAGTCAATTGGAAAGAGAGGCAAATATATAACAAAATATTTTAGGTTCCATTCTATCCATATTTTAATAATGTTTATCCTCTTCTCTTCACATCCAACAGTTTCTCATCAACAATAAACCTCTCAGAATTATCTGTGATTTCAACAGCACTCTATCCAATATATTATCTGTATAAGTCTATATTTAAAAGCTCTTTCAAAATCATGAGAATAATAATGAGTTTAGATTTATAATTAGTCCCAAGAGATTCTAAAGTACATAAAAGTAGAAATTAATTTACCACAAAAGATGAATATGTAAAATATGTCCAAACTGTGAAAATTTAAAAAATTTCAGTTATATTTATATATACACACACTTATCATTATTCAAGGAAAGAAGTTACATTTAATTGATATATACAAATTCTGATTATGTGCTATTTTAAACAATATTAGTAATAGAAATCTTTGAAATGCTACCAAAAATATGTAAAATATTCAAAAAGCATCTGAAACATTATAAAGTTGTAAAAAAAAATTACTATGACAAATAACTAAAAGTAGAAAACCAAAATAAGGAAGAAACACCAAAATCATCTTTCTCTGATAACACTTGCTGAACCTACAATGCATGAATTCAGAATTCTAATGTGAAAGGTCAGAAGAAATAGTTCTTTCATGAAGTGGGGGCTCAAAGAATTTAACCTCTAGATTAAGGTTAAACTAGCAGTATACCTCCCCTTCACAGATCACTTCCTTTATGGCAAAGGGAGTTGCCGGTAACTTTAAGCCATGAGCCACGCTGTTTACAGCCATCGAAGACAAAGGGGTCACTTGCCTTGAGAACTTCAAGAAATGCATAAAACAACAATATATGGCCCCAAAAGATGAGTTCCATGGGTCTGAAGGTATCCAATATGCTACTGAGGAACAATGGAGGACAACTACTAATAGCCCCCAAAACAATGAAGCAGGTGGGCCAAAGCAGAAACGATGCTCAGTTGTGGATGTGTCTGGTGATAGAAGTAAAATTTGATGTTACAAACAACAGAAATGCATAGGAACCTGGAAACAGGTCCACAAATCAAGGTAAATTCTTTAAGTCGTTTTGTCTCTTCCCAGGTCAACAAGCTACAAAGTGAACTGCTAGTTCAACAAGGATATATAGAACTCCCTGAGGCTGAGTAAAGTACCTATCACTCACCCTTAAACGGGCACTCTCATAAGGACTCTGACGCTTGAGACTAGCAGGGGTTGGGGGGAGGCCCAACACCCCTTGTTGTACAGGCTCAGCAGGAAGTAGCCAGAGAGACCTCGATGCTCCTATTGCCAAAGAATTGGGCCTCTGATCTCGAGAGCGGGGAACGTTAGGCACTAAGAATAGGAAAAGGGAGTCCAAAATGGTGGTGGCTACAAGACAAAGAAAGGAAAAAGCCTGTGAAAACAGAACAAAAGACAATCCAAGGACAAGACTGAAACCTTAGGTGAACCAAACTCAACTCCTTCCCAATTTGCATAGGGCAGGCTCAGGGGAGAAAGGGAGCAAGACAATCCCCAAGAAAAAGAAATGCAAAAAAGCAAAATGGCTGTCTGAGGAGGCCTTATAAATAGCTATGAAAAGAAGAGGAGCAAAAAGCAAAGGAGAAAAGGAAAGATATTTCCATTTGAACGCAGAGTTTCAAAGAATAGAAAGGAGAGGTAAGAACGCCTTCCTCAGTGATCAGTGCAAAGAAAGAGAGGAAAACAATAGAATGGGAAAGACTAGAGATCTCTTCAAGGAAATTTAGAGATACGAAGGGAACATTTCACGCAAAGATGGGCTCACTAAAGGAAAGAAATGGTATGGACCTAACAGAAGCAGAAGATGTTAAGAGGTCGCAAGAATACCCAGAAGAACTGTGCAAAAAAGATCTCCACAACCCTGATAATCACGATGGTGTGACGGCTCACCTTGAGCCAGACATCCTGGAACATGAAGTCCAGTGGGCCTTAGGAAGCATCACTACGAACAAAGCTAGTGGAGGTGACAAGAATTCCAGTTGAGCTATTTCAATCCAAAAGATGATGCTGTGAAAGTGCTGCACTCAATATGTCAGCAAATTTGGAAAACTCAGCAGTGGCCACAGGACTGGAAAAGATCAGTTTTCATTCCAATCCCTAAGAAAGGCCATGCCAAAAGAATACCATACAATTGCACTCATATCACATGCTAACAAATGCTCAAAATTCTCCAAGCCAGGCTTCAACAATACGTGAACTGCAAACTTCCAGATGTTCAAGCTGGTTTTAGAAAGGGTAGAGGAACCAGAGATCAAATTGCCAACATCCGCTGGAGCATTGAAAAAGCAAGAGAGTTCCAGAAAAATATCTATTTCTGCTTTATTGACTATGCCAAAGCCTTTGACTGTGTGGATCACACCACATGACCTGCCTGTTAAGAAACCTGTATGCAGGATAGGAAGCAACAGTTAGAACTGGACATGGAACAACAGACTAGTTCCAAATAGGAAAAGGAGTATGTCAAGGTTGCATATTGTCACCCTGCTTATTTAACTTACATGCAGAGTACATCATGAGAAATGCTGGGCTGGAAGAAGCACAAGCTGGAATCAAGATTGCTGGGAGAAATAGCAATAACCTCAGGTATGCAGATGACACCACCCTTATGGCAGAAAGTGAAGAACTAAAGTGCCTCTTGAAAGTGAAGAAGGAGAGTGAAAAAGTTGGCTTAAAGTTCAACATTCAGAAAACTAAGATCATGGCATCTAGTCCCATCACTTCATGGTAAATAGATGGGGATACTGTGGAAACAGTGGCAGACTTTTTTTGGGGGGGCTCCAAAATCAGTGCAGACAGTGACTGCAGCCATGAAATTAAAAGACGCTTACTCCTTGGAAGGAAAGTTATGACCAACCTAGATAGCATATTAAAAAGTAGAGACATTACTTTGCCAACAAAGGTTCGTCTATTCAAGGCTGTTTTTTCCAGTAGTCATGTATGGATGTAAAAGTTGGACTACGAAGAAAGCTGAGCGCCGAAAAATTGATGCTTTTGAACTGTGATGTTGGAGAAGACACTTGAGAGTCCATTGGACTGCAACGAGATCCAACCAGCCCATCTTAAAGGAAATTAGTCCTGAATGTTCACTGGAAGAACTGATGTTGAAGTTGAAACTCCAATACTCTGGCCACCTGATGTGAAGAACTGACTCATCTGAAAAGACCCTGATGCTGGGAAAGATTGAGAATAAGGGGACAACAGAGGATGAGATGGGTGGATGGCATCACCGATTCAATGGACATGAGTTTGAGTAAACTCTGGAGCTGGTGATGGACAGGGAAGCCTGGCGGGCTGCGGTCCATGGGATCACAAAGAGTCCTACATGACTGAGCAACTGAACTGAGACAGATTGAGGCCTCTCCTTTCCAGTTGGCCTGCCCTCATGACTCAAAGGGTATACTACCCTTTGTTTGCCAAATGTAACTCTGAGCTGTAAGGGAGCGGTAACATTGGACCACTGTTTCAAATCTTTGTTGTGGAGAGAAAGAACTGAGGAAATTACACTCCCCTAACATATCCTGTGGAACTTCTAGATGTTACAGCTAGGTTTAGAAAAGGAAGAAGAACCAAAGGAACTTATGACTGTGAGGATCATAATAAACTGTGGAAACCTCTTAAACAAATGGGAATACCAGACCATCTTACCTGTCTCCAGAGAAACTTGTATGTGGGTGAAGATGCAACACATGCCAGCCTGTATGGAACAACTGAATGGTTCAATATTGAGAAAGGAGTATGACACGGCTGTCTGCTGTCGCCCTGTTTGTTTAATCTATATGCTGAGCACATCGTGAGACATGCTGGGCTGGATGAGTTACAAGCTGGAATGAAGATAAGTGGGAGAAACACGAACAACCTCAGATATGCAGATGATACCACTCTCTAATGGCAGAAGGCAAAGAGGAACTGAAGAGGCTCATGATGAGGGCAAGGAGGAGAGTCAAACAGCCAGCTTAAAAGTATGTATTTAAAAAACTAAGACTGTGGAATCTCACCCATTACTTCATGGCAATAGAGAGGGAAAACATGTAAGTTGTAACAGATTTCCTCTTCTTGGGCTCTAAAATCACTGTGGATGATGACTGCAGCCAAGAAATCAAAGGTGACTGCTTCTTAGCAGTAAAGCTATGACAAACCTAGACAGTGTGTTCAGAAGCAGAGATATTATTCTGTCAACAAAAGTTTGTATAGTCAAGGCTATGGTCTTACCAGTCTCACCACATACAGTAGTGAGAGCTGGATTGTAAAGAAGGCAGAGTGCTGAAGAATTGATGCCTGGGAACCGTGGTGCTGGAGAAGTCTCCTGGGAGTCCCGTGGACAGCAAGATTAAACCAGTCAATCTTAAGTTAAATCAACCCTGAGTACTCACTCGAAAGACTGATGCTGAAGCTGAAACTCTAGTGTTTTGGTTATATGATGTGAACCACTGACTCACTGGAAAAGACCCTGATGCTGGGAAAGACTGATCTCAGAAGAAGAGGGCATGAGAGGATGAGGTGGCTGGATGGCATCATCGATGCACTGGACATGAACTTGGGCAAACTTTGGAAGACAGTGAGGGTCAGAGAGGCCTGGCATGCTGCAGTCCATGGGGTTGCAAAGAGTCGGATATGACTGGGTGACTGAAAAACAACACAAACAGTGAATCTAAGAATTTGGGGAGTGCCAAAAAAAAGGTTTTTCTGGTGGGTTTTCTCTTTTTTTTTTGGTACTAAGTAGAAGGAGGTAAATGTGCCTGGAACATTTACCAATGTGGTCATCAAAAACTAGTATTCTCACAAGTATCCTGAATTCACAAAACCCAAACCAGAAAACTTCAAAGTGTACTTAGTAGCAAGTGTTCCTAGATTGGTAATAGCCCTGGGCATTTGTCAGGTAAATGATAAATCCTCACTAGTATCTTTATCCTAGGCCTTAAATTTGAGAGAAAATATGGAGCTTGAAATAAAAGGTAACTACATATATCAAAAGGAAGAGTAACAGGGAAAAGGACAAGCACAAAAGAAAAAGACCAAAAAATACATGGAAATATTAGAATTATTAAAACCAGCTCTTTTGCCTCTTCCCTATTTAACCATTTCTTCCCCACCTAACCTAAAAAAATGTAATTATAGAAATGAGATCACTAAGCAACTGAAACTAAATCCTGACATATTCTTTCTTGAATGCACACTATGCCTTTCCTAACATGATAATTCTCGGCCCAGATACAAAGTAGTAAGAATCAACAATTAAGTAGTTAAAGAATGATAAGGCCTCTACTCCCAACAGTCCCCCTAAGGTATACAACAGGCAGATCCTAACTCGATGGTTCACTGAAATTTTTTCCTCTCCATTTCTCACTTTACAAACTGTCATGACTGAGCAGAATCTTTGAAGTTTGTCTTTGGACACAAGTTGACCATCTGCTCAGATCACTAGCTTTTCCAGTTAAAGCATCTTTCCTTTGTACTGACACTTGCCTCGCGAATCACTAACTTATGAGCAGCAAGCAGTCAACTCTGACTTTGGAAATATTATCAGGTACAGATTATATGTTAGAATTATACTTCAATAGTAGAATTATCAGATACAGATTATAAATGAAGTAAACTTACTTGTTAAAATGGATAGTAAATATATATACTGAATATATATGGAGAACAAATCATGAACTTCTTTTTCTTTAATGAAAGCCAAGTAGCTATAATGTTTAGAAATGGGTGAAAAGTAAATACAATAGATTGGCACACATGAAAAAAAAGTAACTTGAAGTGTAAAAGAGGGGGCAAATTACACAGGGAACAGAACAAAAATTTAAAGATACAGAAATGAAAACAGAAGACAGTATGTAAAGAAATTCAAAGAGGGTTACCAAGGGAGAAGTGGAATAAAAGGAGAAGAAGCAATGTTGAAAAAGACTGAAGAAACCTGAGTGCCGAAGAATTGATGCTTTTGAACTGTGGCGTTGGAAAGGACACTTGCGAGTTCCTTGGAATGCAAGGAGATCCAACCTGTCAATCCTACAGGAAATCAGTCCTGAATATTCACTGGAAGGACAGATGCTGAAGCTGAAACTCCAATACTTTGGCTATCTGATGTGAAGAACTGGAAAAGACCCTGATGCTGGGAAAGACTGAAGGCGGGAGGAGAAGGGGACAAGAGGATGAGATGGTTGGAATGACATCACTGACTCAATAGACATGAGTTTGAGCAAGCTCCAGGAGTTACTGATGGATAGGAAAGCCTGAAGTGCTACACTCCATAGGGTCACAGAGAGTTGGACACTAGTGAGCAACTGAACTGAAGTGATAGCTGAAAATAACCAAATGGAAGAAAAAAGCTCTACATCTAGAATATAATGTAGTCAAAATGCAGAAAATGGGAAACAAAAGGAAATCCTATACTTCAGGGAAAAAATTATTGAAAATGAGGAAAACGATTATTCCAAGTTCTCAAAAATAATGCAAGCCAGAAGAGAGTGGAAATCTTCAATGCTCTGAAGGGAAACAGTAATTTATATACCCATTAAAATATATTTTAACAAATATAAAGACAAGTTAAACATATTTCAGACAAAGTTCAATGAAGTCTACAGAATCACAAGAGACCTTGATAGAATTTCTAAATGGTGATCAGCAGGCAGAAGAGATCCCAGATACATATGAAGAAAAATATATATACGATGTGGCATACACATGGATGAAACTAATAATAATTTTACTTTAAAAAAATAATAATGCTTGATATTATTTTGATTTTCTTAAATGTACCCCAGCTTGCCTTGTTGCCTACATTGTGATCCATCGTAGAAAATATCCCATGTGCACTTGATAAAAATGTGTAGTCCACTGCTTTTGGATGGAATTCTCTATAAATATCAATTAAGTCCAACTCATCTAGAGTGTCACTTAAGGCCTGCATTTCCTTATTGATTTTCTGTCTTGATGATCTGTCCATTGATGAAAATGGGGTATCGAAATAATATCAACCATCTTTTCTAATAACACTCTATGAAGTTAGAAACAAACTACAAGAAAAAACTCTTAAGAAACACAAATATGTGGCGGCTAAACAATATACTACTAAACAACCACTGACTGGATCACTGAAGAAATCAAAAAAGAAATTAAAAAAATACCTAGACACAAATGAAAATCAAAGAACAATGGTCCAAAATTTATTGGATATAGAAAATGCCTTTGACTTTGTGGATCACAACAACTGTGGAAATTCATAAGGAGATGGGAATACCACACCACCTTATCTGCCTCCTGAGAAATCTGTATGCAGGTCAAAAAGCAACAGTTAGACCTGGACATGGAACAACAGACTGCTTCCAAATTGGGAAAGGAATACATCAAGGCTGTATATCGTCACCCTGCTTATTTAACTTAACGCAAAGTACATCATGTGAAATACCGCGCTGGATGAAGCACAAGCTAGAATCAAGACTGTTGGAAGAAATATAAATAACCTCAGATATGCAAATGAAACCACCGTTATGGCAGAAAGTGAAGAAGAACTAAAGAGACTCTTGATGAAAGTGAAAGAGGAGAGTGAAAAAGCTGGCTTAAAACTCAACATTCAAAATTGAAGATCATGGCATCCGGTCCCATCACTTAATGGCAAATAGATGGGGAAACAATGGAAACGGTGACAGACTTTATTTTCTTGGGCTCCAAAATCACTGCAGATGGTTACTGCAACCATGAAATTAAAAGACACTTGTTCCTTGTAAGAAAAGCTATGACCAACCTACACAGCATATTAAAAACAGAGATGCTACTTTGCCAACAAAGGTCTATCTAGTCAAAGCTATGGTTATTCCAGTACTCATGGATGGATATAAGAGTTGGACGGTAAAGAAAGTTGAGTGCCAAAGAATTGATGCTTCTGAACTGTGGTATTGGAGAAGACTCTTGAGAGTCCCTTTGACTGCAAGGAGATCAAACCAGTGAATCCTAAAGGAAATCAGTCCTGAATATTCATTGGAAGCACTGAAGCTGAAGTTGAAGCTTCAGTACTTTGGCCTCCTGATGCAAAGAGCTGACTTATTAGAAAAGACCCTGATGCTGGGAAAGATTGAAGGCAGGAGAAGAAGGGGATGACAGAGGATAAGATGGTTGGATGGCATCACCGACATGAGTTTGAGCAAACTCCGGGAGATGGTGAAGGACAGGGAAGCCTGACATGCTGCAGTCCATGTGGTCACAGGGTCAGACACAACTGAAAGAGTGAAAAACAACAAAGAGGGAAGGTTTTAGCAGACAATCTTATCTCAAAAATCTCAAATAAACAGCCTAAACTTACACTTGAAATAATTAGTGAAAGAACAACAACAAAAAAAAAAGGTAATAGAAGGAAGGAAATCATAAAGATCAGAGATGAAATAATTGAAATTCAGATGAAGAAAACAATCTCAAAGATCAATAAAACTAAGAGCAGGTTCTTTGGAAAGATAAACAAGATTGAGAAACCTTTACCCAGACTCATTAAGAAAAATATAGAGAGGACTCAAATCAGTAAAATTAGAAATGAAAAAGGAGAAGCAACAACTGACTCCACACAAACACTGAGAATTAGACTACTATGAACAACTGTATGCCAATAAAATGGACAATATGGAAGAAATGAACAATTTCTTAGAAAGTTAACAGTCTCCACTGACTGAACCAGGGAGAAACAGAAAATAAAAACAGACCAATCACAAGCACTGAAATTGAAACTATGAATAAATAACTCGCAACAAGCAAAACTCCAGGAATTGATGGCTTCACAGGTGAATTTTATCAAATATTTAGAAAACAGTTAACACCTATCCTACTGAAACTTCCAAAAACGCTGTACAGGACGGAAAACATTCCAACTCATTTTATGGGGCCATCATCACCCTGATACCAAACCCAGATAAAGACACCACAAAAAAAGAGAAAATTATATGTGAATATCACCGATGAAAATAGATGGAAAAATCCTCAACAAAATACTAGCAATCCATATCCAACAATACATTAAAAAGATCATACACCATGATCAAGTGGGGTTCATCCCAGAGATGCATTGACTTTTCAACATCTGCAAATCAATGTGATACAGCATATCAACTAACTGAAGAATAAAATCCATACGATCACCTCAATAGATGCAGTAATATCTTTTGACAAAATTCAACACCCATTTATGATATTTAAAGAAAAAAACCTCTCCAAAAAGTGGGCACAGAAGGTCCATACCTCAACCTAATAAAGACCATATATGATAAACCCATAGTCAGCATCATACTCAACAGTGAAAAGGTGAAAGCATTATTTCTAAGATCAGGAGAAAGACAAAGATGTTCACTCTCACCATTTTTCTTATTCAACATAGTTTTGGAAATCCTAGGTATAGCTATCAGAGAAGAAAAAACGTGTAAAGGGAATCCAAATAGGGAAAGAAGTTAAAACTGTCACTGTTTGCAGTTGACATGATACTATACACAGAAGATCCTAAATATGCTACCAAAAAACTACTAAAAGTTCTCAATGAATCTGGTAAAGTTGCAGGTTACAAAATTAATACATAGAAGTCTGTTGCATTTCTACATGCTAACAACTACAGACCAGAAAGAGTATTTAAAGAAACAATTCCATTTACAACTGCATCAAAAAGAATAAAATACATAGGAATAAATCTACCTAAGGAGGTAAAAGGCCTATACTCTGAAAACTGTAAGATTCTGATGAAAGAAATAGAACACATAAACAGATGGAAAGATATACTATATTTGTAGATTGGAAGAATCAATATTGTCAAAATGACTAAACTACCCAAGGTCATCTACAGATTCAATGGCATTAAGTCACAAGCAAAAAAAAAAAAAAAAAAATCTTAAAACTTGTATGGAGACACAAAAAACTCAGAATAGCCAAAGCAATCTTGAAAAAAAAAAAAAAAATGGAGATGGAGGAATCAGGCCCCAAAGTCAAACTATATACTACAAAGCTACAGTCATCAAGACAGTATGGTACTGGCACAAAAACAGAAATACAGACCAATGGAACAGGATAAAAAATTCAGATGTAAGCCCAAGCTGCTGCTGCTGCTAAGTCACTTCAGTCGTGTCCGACTCTGTGCGACCCCATAGACGGCAGCCCACTAGGCTCCCCCGTCCCTGGGATTCTCCAGGCAAGAACGCTGGAGTGGGTTGCCATTTCCTTCTCCAATGCATGAAAGTGAAAAGTGAAAGTGAAGTCACTTAGTCGGGTCCGACTCTTAGCGACCCCATGGACTGCAGCCTACCAGGCTGTTCTGTCCATGGGATTTTCCAGGCAAAAGTACTGGAGTAGGGTGCCACTGCCTTCTCCGTAAGCCCAAGCACCTATACGCAATTAATGTATGAAAAAGGAGGCAAGACCAATGTTTGAAAGACAGTCTCTTCAACAAATGGTGTGGGAAAACTGGACAGCCACATGTAACAGAATGAAATTACATCATTCCTTAACTCCATACACAAAAATAAGCTCAAAATGGATTAGAGATGTAAATGCTAGATGGGACACTATAAAATTCTTGGAGGAAAATAGGCAGAACACTCTCTGACATAAATCAAAGCAAAATATTTTTTAATGTACCTTCTAGAATAATGCAAATAACAGCAAAAATAAACAAATGGGACCTCCTTCAACTCAAAAACTTGCACAGCAAAGGAAATAATAAAGAAAACGAAAAGACAACCCACAAACTGGCAGAAAATATTTATAAATGATGTGACTGAGAAAGGATTAGTCTCAAAAATTTACAAACAGCTTGTGACACTTAATAGCATCAAAACAAACAACCCACTCAAAAAATAGGTACAATGCCTGAAGAGACATTTCTCCAAAGAGGAAATACAGATGGGCAACAGGCACATGAAAAGATGTTCAAAAGTGCTAATTATTAGAGAAATGCAAATCAAAACTAAAATGAGCTATCAACTCACACTGGTCAGAATGGCTATCATAAAAAAACGCACAAACAACAAATGCTAGAGAAGGTGTGGAGAGAAGGAAACCCTCCTGCACTATTGCTGGGGATGTAAAATGGTACAGCCACTATGGAGAACAGTATGGATGTTCCTTAAGAAACCAAAAATACAGCTACTGAATGAACTTGCAATCCCATTCCTGGACACACATCCAGAGAAAAACATGGCCCCAAAAGATACATGTACCCCAATGTTGATACATGTACCACAATGTTCCCTGCAATACTCTTTACAGTGAGGAAGACATTGAAACAGCCTAAATGTCCATGGACAGAGGAATGGATAAAGAAGATGTGGTACACATGTACAATGGACTATTCACCAACTATTAAAAAGAATGGAATACAGCCATTTGTAGCAACATGAATGAACATAGAGAGGGTCATACTGAGTGAAGTAATTCAGACAGAGAAGCAGAAATATCATATCACATCACTTATATGTAGAATCTAAACAGAAAGGATAGAAATGAACTAACTTACAAAACAAATAGAGACTCACAGACTTAGAAAACAAAGTCTTAAAAAAAAAGAACAACAACAACAAAAAAAAAACGAGAGAAAACAAAGTCTTGGTTGCTGGAGGGAAGGGATAGTTAGCGATTTGGGGAGGGTCATGGACAGACACACTGATATATTTAAAATGCATAGCTAACAAAAATGTATTGTATAGCATATAGAACTCTGCTCAATGTTATGTGCCAGCATGGGTGGGAGGAGGGCTTGGGAGAGAATGGATACATGTATATGTATGGCTGAGTCCTTTCATTGTTCACCTGAACCTATCACAACAGTGTTAACTGGCTATACCCAAATACAAAATGTTTTTGGTAATAAAAAAATGAAAAATAAAAAATAATAATGACAATGGAAAAGCTAAAGAGATTTAAACTATTCAGATCATTAAGCCCTTTTTTTAGACACTTCTCTGTATTCTTGTCACCTTTTATCAATCTCTTCTGTTTTTGTTAGCTCCTTACAATTTCTGTCCCTTCATTGTGCCCATCTTTGCATGAAATGTTCCCCTGGTATCTCGAGTTTTCTTGAAGAGATGTCTAGCCTTTTCCTTTCTATTGATTTTCTCTATTTCTTTGCCTTGTTCACTTAAAAATGCTTTCTTATTTCTCTTAGCTATTCTCTGAACTCTGCATTCATGACTGTGTCTTTTCTTTTCTCCTTTCTTTTAGCATCTCTTCTTTGCTCAGCTCTTTGTAAGGCCTCCTCAAACAACCATTTTCCCTTTATTCATTTCTTTTTCTTGCGGATGGTTTTGATCACCGCCTTCTGTATAATGTGAGGAACTTCCAGCCACAGTTTTTCAGGCACTCTGTGTGTCTATCACATCTAATCCCTTCAGTCTATTTCTCACTTCCATTGTATAATCATAAGAGATGTGACTTAGATCATACCTGAATGGTATACTGGTTGCTAATTTAGATTTCAATATATGAAGCATGACTTCTAAAATTAATATGCCAACCATTAAATCAATGTAAAGAGAACAAAAATGTCCAAAGTAGTAGACGGTAAAAAAGGAAACTCTTTTAGACTAAAAAAATCTAAATGTAATAAAGGAGAGAAAAATAAGGAAAATATAGAGGCGATAGGACAAAGAATAAGCACTGATTCAATGTAAAGCTACATATCCAGTGATGATACTAAACATACAAACAAGATTACATGATACAATTAAAGTCAAAGACAATTTTTAGAGTAAATAAAAAACAACTCAGTTCTGTTATATACAAACAGTATCTAATAAGTATGGTTAGAGAGAAATAATAAATTAAAAAAGACAGAAAAGGTTGCATCAGAAAACCACAACAGGTGGTGTGTCTCATTGATATTTCAATACTTTTAGAATAAAAGCATTGTCAGAGATTTTTTAAAAAAGAGCATTAAGTAAATACAGACTGAGTTATAAGAATTACCTGAACATTTGTATTAGCCTAGTAACATAATAAGAGTAGGGGAAGGAGAGGATCTGGAGGGGAGTGAGGGAGTTGGGGAGACCTTCAAGGAGAAATCAAGAAGAAATATATAAATCTATAATCATAATATGGGATTTTAATAACTTCTCTCAGAAATTATGACAAAAACAAATAATGAATATAAAATATTTTAACACAATTATTGAAAAACCTTAACTTAAAGGACACAACGGCACCTAAATAATACATACACATTTCAAGTATGCATGGAAGGAATATTTGCAAAAACTGAAAATAAAACTTTAAACAAGAGTTTACACAAATTAGAAGGAAACCATACAGAACATTTTCTCTGGTCTCAAGTCAATTAGTCCAAGAAGAAATCAATCAAAACTTAACCAGAAGATGTCATGTCTGAAAATTAAGAAATATACTTTTAAGTATTCCAACAGTCACAAAGAAAATTAAAATACATATGGAATTAAACAAAACGAAACATCACAAAAAGTTATCAACATTAAAAATACAAGGGCATATTACAAAACATTTATTAAATAAATTTGAAAATTTAGATGAAATGGACAATCTGCTACAAATATGACCTGTCAAAATAATAATAAAACACCTGAACAGTGCTAAATCAGTCTACAAAGCTGTATAATAACAAAAAACTTCAGGGCATTATGTTTTCAATAGTGAATTGGATAAAATTTCCTATAAATGATTAATTCCAATTTCAGAAAGCTTTACAGAAAAAAGAAGATACTCTACATTATTCATTTTTTGTAGTTAGCAAAGTCTTAATAATAAAACCTGAAACGGAAAGAATAAAAATGAATAATTGCAGGCAAATGCAACTGATGAATACAGATGTAAAAAATCCTACACAAGGGATTTCCTCGACAGCCCAGCAATTCAATTCCTAGTTCAGGAAGGTTTCACAAGCCACAGACCTACTAAGCCAGCATTCCATAACTACAGAGCCTGCAATCTAGAGCCCAAAAGTCACACATACTGAGCCTAAGTGCCACAACTGCTGAAGCCTGTGCAGCTAGACCCTGTCCTCGAAAACAAGAGAAGCCAATGGAATATAATGTGGTGTGAGCACACCAAAACAAAGGGCAGCCCCGACCTGGCTGCAGTTAAAGACTTCCCACAACAATGAAGACTCACCGCAGAGAAAAATAAAAGCAAAATGAAAAACATCAACAAGCTATTACCCAACTGAAACTAAAAATGATTTTAAAAACACAATTTACCACGATCAAGAAAAATTTCTTTCAAGAATAGATATTACACATAACATTGAAAGATCAGAGGTAGCTAGGATTAAGGGATGGAGAGTTCCTGATGAGATAAACAGGAGGAACATCAGTTCAATTCACTCAGTCGTGTCCAACTCTCTGCAACCCCATGGACTGCAATATGTTAGGCTTCACCGTTCATCACCAACTCCCAGAGTTTGCTCAAACTCAAGTCCATTGAGTCGGTGATGCCATCCAACCGTCTCATCCTCTGTCGTCCCCTTCTCCTCCTGCCCTTAATGTTTCCTAGCATCAGGGTCTTTTCCGGTGAGGCAGTTCTTCCTGTCATGTGGCCAAAGTATTGGAGTTTCAGTTTCAGCTATCACTTCCTTGAATTAATATTTACAACTGATTTCCTTTAGATTGGACTGGTTGAATCTCCTTGAAGTCCAAGGGACTCTCAACAGTCTTCTCCAACACCACACTTCACAATCATCAATTAATCAGCGCTGAGCTTTCTTTATAGTCCAACTCTCAAATCCATACATAACTACTAGAAAAACCAAGCTTTGACTATATGGACCTTTGCTGGCAAAGTAATGTCTCTGCTTTTTAATATGCTGTCTAGGTTGGCCATACCTTTCCTTCCAAGGAGCAAGTGTCTTTTACTATCATGATGCAGTCACCATCTGCAGTGATTTTGGAGCCCAAGAAAATAAAGTCTGTCAGTGTTTCCCTTGTTTCTCCATCTGTTTGCCATGAAGTGATGGGACCGGATGCCATGATCTTCGTTTTTTCAAGGTTGAGTTTGAAGCCAACTTTTTCACTTTCCTCAGAAGGCTCTTTAGTTCTCCTTCGCTTTCTGCCATGAGAGTGGTGTGACCTGTGTATCTGAAGTCATTGATATTTCTCCCTGAAATCTTGATTTCAGCTTGTGCTTCATCCAGCTCAGCATTTCACATTATGTACTCTACACGTAAGTTAAATAAGAGGGTGACAATATACGACATTCACATACTCCTTTCCCAATTTGAAACTAATCTGGTGTTCCATGTCTGGTTCTAACCATTGCCTCTTAACCTGTATACAGATTTCTCAGGAAGTAGGTCAGGTGGTCTGGTATTCCCATCTCTTGAAGAATTTTCCACAGTTTGTGGTGATCCACACAGTAAAGTGCTTTGGCATAGTCAATAAAGGAGAAGTAGATGTTTTCCTGGAAATCTCCTGCTTTTTCCTATGATCCAACAAACGTTGGCAATTTGATCCCTGGTTTGTCTGACTTTTCTAAATTCAGCTTGAACATACAGGAGCTCTTGGTTCCCGTACTGATGAAGCCTAATTTGGAGAATTTCAAGCATTATTTTGCAAGCATGTGAGATGACTGCAATTGTGCATAGTTTGAGCATTCTTTGGCATTGCCTTTCTTTGGGACTGGAATGAAAACTGACCTTTCCCAGTCCTGTGGCCACTGCTAAGTTTTCAAAATTTGTTGGCATATTGAGTGCAGCACCTTAACAGCATCACCTTTTAGGATGTGAAATGGCTCAACTGGAACTCCATCACCTCCACTAGCTTTGTTCATAGTGATGCTTCCTAAGGCCCACTTAACGTGGCCTTCTAAGATGTCTGGCTTTAAGTGAGCAATCACACCATCATGATTATCTGGGTCATAAAGATCTTTTTTGCATAGTTCTTCTCTGTATTCTTGCCACCTCTTCATAATATCATCTGTTAGGTCCATACCATTTCTGTCTTTTATTGTACCCATCTTTGGATGAAATGTTCTCTGGGTATCTTGAATTTTCTTGAAGAGGTCCTTAGTCTTTCCCATTCTATTATTTTCCTCTATTTCTCTGCATTGTTCACTTAAAATGCTTTCTTACCTCTCCTTGCTATTCCTTGGAACTCTGCATTCAAATGGGTATATATTTCCTTTTCTCCTTTGCTTTTCTTCTTTTCTCAGAAATTTGCAAGGCCTCCTCAGACAACCACTTTACCTTTTTGCGTGTCTTTTTCTTGGGGATGGTTTTGATCACTGCCTCCTATATAAAGACGAACCTCCATCTATAGTTCTTCAGGCACTCTATCAGATCTAATCCCTTGAATATGTTTCTCACTCTCACTGTATAATCACAAGGGATATGATTTAGGTCATACCTGAATGGTCTAATGGTTTTCTTTACTTTCTTCAATTTAACTCTGAATTTGGCAATAAGGAGTTCATGATCTGAGCCACAGTCAGCTCCCAGTCTTGTTTTTGCTGACTGTAAAGAGTCACTCCATCTTTGGTTACAAAGAATATAATTATCTGATTTCAGTATTGACCACCTAGTGATGTCCATGTGTAGAGTCGTCTCTTGTGTTGTTGCAAGAGGGTGGTTGCTACAACCCATGCATTCTCTTGGCAAAACTCTATTAGCCTTTGCCCTGCTTCATTATGTACTACAAGGTCAAATTTACCTGTTTTTCCAGGTAACTCTTGACTTCCTACTTTTGCATTCCAGTCCCCTATGATGAAAAGGACATCTTATTTGGGTGTTAGTTCTAGAAGATCTTGTAGGCTTTCATAGAACCGTTCAATTTCAGTTTCTTCAGCATTAGTGGTTGGAGCACAGACTAAGATTATTGTGATACTGAATGGTTTGCTGTGGGAACGAACACAGATCATTCTGTCGTTTGAGACTGCATCCAAGTACTGCATTTCACACCCTTTTGTTGACTATGATGGCTACTCTTATTTCTTCTAAGGGATTCTTGCCCACAGTAGTAGATATAATGGTCAGCTGAATTAAATTTGCCCACATTCCAGTCCATTTTAGTTCAGTCATTTTAGTTGATTCCTAAAATGTTGATGTTGCCTCCTGCCATCTCCTTTTTGACCATTTCCAATTTACCTTGATTCATGAACTTAACATTCCAGGTTCCTATGCAGTATTGTACTTTAATGCATCGGACTTTACTTCTATCACCAGTCACATGCATAACTGGGCGTTATTTTCGCTGTGACTCCATCTCTTCATTCTTTCTGGAGTTATTTCTCTACTCTTCTCCAGTAGCATACTGGGCACCTACCAATCTGGGGAGTTCATCTTTCAGTGTCCTATCTTTGTGCCTTTTCATACTGTTCATGGGATTCTCAAGGAAAACAGTACTGAAGTGGTTTGCCATTGCTTTCTTCAGTGGACCAGTTTTGTCAGAACTCTCCACCATGACCTGTCTTTCTTAGGTGGCCCTACATGGCATGGCTCATAGTTTCATTGAGTTAGACAAGGCTGCGGTCCATGTGGTCAGTTTGATTAGTTTTCTAGGATTGTGGTATTTATTCTGTCTGCCCTCTGAGGAATGAGGATAAAAGGTTTATGGAAACTGGGTCTTATTCTGATCCAGAATAAGTGGGGCCATGCTCAGTAAATCTTTAATCCAATTCTCTGTTGACAGGCAGGGCTGTGTTCCCTTCCTGTTGTTTAACCTGAGACCAAACTATGATGGGGTAATGAACATAATGGCTGTCTCCTTCAAAAGGCCCTGTGCGAGCACTGCGGCACTCGGTGCCCCTACCCTGCAGCAGGCCACCGCCACCCCAACCTCTGCCAGAGACTCATGGACACTCACAGGCAAGTCTGGCTCAGTTTCTTGTGGGGTCACTGCTTCTTTTTCCTGGGTCCTGGTACGCACAAGTTTCTGCTTGTGCCCTCAAAGGGTCTGTTTCCCCAGTCGCAGGTAAGATCTGTAATCAAATCCCACTGTCCTCCAAAGTAAAATTCCCTGGGGGTTCTCAGTCCCTTTGCCAGCTCCCCAAGTTGGGAAATCTGCTGTGGGTTCTAGAAAATTCTTAAAAGTGCAAGAATTTACTTGGTATAGTTCTGCAGCTTGTGGATCATCTGCTCAGTGGCTATATGTTTGGGTTAATGGCTACCTCCTAGAAGAGGTCATAGGAGGAATTATGTGGATATTGAAACTATTATTTGATTCAATAATGGTAGATACCTCATGCATTTGTCAAAATTCATAGAAATTTAAAGTGAACCTGTAGACTAAGAAAGTTTGCCATATTATTAAACAAAGATGCTGTGAACATCAAGCGTCCAGATGCTTCAGTGGCTCTACACTGTGCATTCTGAGGGGAATTAAGAAGTGGTGGGGGAAGGATATTCACCCTAGATAGTTAAGTAGCTTGTTAAAGAAATGATTTCAAGGAGCCCTGACTCTTGGTTCTTTCCATACATAAAAAGTGCTAAATTAATTAAGAGGAGATGTCTGGTATTTCTTTAATTAACAGTAATATTTGAGTGTTTAAAGATGGCAGAAGGGTAAGACATGGAAATCACCTTCCTCCACACAAATACATCAAAAATATATCTGCATGTAGAACCACTCCTACAGAATATCGACTAATGGCAGAGGATTTAAGATTTCTGAAAAGGCAAGTTAATTTTCACTTAACAGGATACGGCAAATGAAATAAGACAGAGAAAGAGAGACAAATGAATTAGGATGGGACTTACACCTCTGGTAGCAAGCTGTGAAGGAGAAAAGTTTCTGCATGCTAGAAAACACCAGCAGGGACAGAGGGGCGCTCTGGAACCTCGGAGATAGTGCAGTAACAGCTGTGTGGAGTGCAAAGCGGAGAGAATTCTGCAGAGAAACCGGTGCCAAGCAGAGGTGATGCAAGCCATATCCTGCTGTCTCTGACCCTGTAAGTGAATATAATGGCTGCCACTGGGGCCACCAAGCTTAGGTAATGGTCCACACCTTCCCCAGGGCCGGTGCAGCCTGACACGGTCACAGATGCCACACTCTGGAACCAACTAACAGGGGAAAACTCACGATATGGCTAAGGCTGGAGCAACTTCACGAAGGCCTCTGCCACCCCAGAAACTCCCCGTGCATCCCAACTATGTTGGCTGAATCACACAGTCTACCTGGCCTGAGTGAGCTAATGAGCCTTAATCAGGCTATGCTTTTTTCTCCAATGTCTGGGAAGGGAACATACACCAGAGGGTGGCATAAAAAAAGAAGTGGGGCCAAAACCAAAGCTGATCCCAAGGGCCTGTGTAGCCAAAAAAGAGGAAGAGAATTTTCTCATGAGGTTGAAAAAGCAGCAGATTAAATCTCCAATAATGGCTTGGGAAACCCTGCAAATGCAGAATATTGGAATAAACAAGTGTTCTCCCATATGAGGCTGTGGACGTAGGTGGCAACTGAAGACTTTGGAAGCAAGTACAAGCTGGAGTAAGGCAAGATCAGAGTTTGAGCTGGGGCCCACGGTGCCTATAACAAGTCCGGAGAGCTTCCTGGAAATACTTGAGCACCTCCTGGGTAGTGACTGGCTGGAGTTCACATTTGGAGCAAGACTCTAACAGCTGAGGCCACAGGAAAATATTCCTCACACTAGTCCCCTCTCTCTTTATATATATATACACACACACACACATATATAATATATAAAATATATATATAAAACATATATATATATGTTCATTTTGTTCTACTGTTGTTCTTTGTATTATTCTTTTTTTTATTTCACCTCAGTTCAGTTCAGTCGCTCAGTCGTGTCTGACTTGTTGCAATCCCATGGAGTGCAGCACACCAGGCTTCCCTGTCCATCAGCAACTCCGGGAGCCTATACAAACTCCTGTCTATTGAGTTGGTGATGCCATACAACCATTTCATCCTTTGTCGTGGCCTTCTCCTCCTGCCTTCAATCTATCCCAGCATCAGGTTCGTTGCAAATGAGTCAGCTCTTCCCATGTGGCCAAAGTATTGGAGTTTCAGCTTCAACATCAGTCCTTCCAACGAATATTCAGGTGGGATGGACTGGTTGGATCTCCTTGCAATCCAAGGGACTCTCAAGAGTCTTCTCCAACACCACAGTTCAAAAGCATCAATTATTCAGCGCTCAGCTTTCTTTATAGTCCAACTCTCACATCCATAGATGACTACTGGAAAAACCATATCCTTGACTAGATGGACCTTTTCTGGCAAAGTAACATATCTGCTTTTTAATATGCTGTCTATGTTGGTCATAACTTTCCTGCCAGGCAGTAAGTATCTTTTAATTTCATGGCTGCAGTCACCATCTACAGTGACTGTGGAGCCCAAAAAATAAAGTCTCTCACTGTTTCCATTGATTCCCCATCTACTTGCCATAAAGTGATGGGACCGGATGCTATGATCTTAGTTTTCTGAATATTGATTTTTTAAGCCAACTTTTTCACTCTCCTCTTTCACTTTCATAATGAGACTCTTTAGTTTTTATTTGCTTTCTGCCATAAGGGTGGTGTCATCTGCATATCTCAGGTTACTGATATTTTCTCCCAGCAATCTTGATTACAGCTTGTGATTCATCCAGCCCACCGTTTTGCATGATGTACTATGCATATAAGTTAAATAAGCAGGGTGACAGCCTTGACAGACTCTTTCCCAATTTGGAAGTAGTCTGTTGTTCCATGTCCGGTTCTAAGTGTTGCCTCTTGACCTGAATACAGATTTCTCAGCAGGCCTGTAAGCTGGTCTGGTATTCCCATCTATTGAAGAATTTTCCACAGTTTGTGGTGATCCACACAGTCAAAGGCTTTGTCATAGTCAATAAAGTAGTAGATGCTTTTGTGGACTCCCTTGTTTTTTTGATGATCCAACGGATGTTGGCAACTTGATCTCTGGTTCCTCTGCCTTTCCTAAATCAAGCTTGAACATCTGGAAGTTCACAATTCACGTACTGTTGAAGCCTGGCTTGGAGAATTCTGAGCATTACTTTCCTGGCACGTGAGATGAGTGCAATTGTGTGGTAGTTTGCGCATTCTTTGGCATTGCCTTTCTTTGGCATTAGAATGAAAACTAATCTTTCCCAGTCCTGTGGCCACTGCTAAGTTTTCCAAATTTGCTGGCATACTGAGTGCAGCACTTTCACAGCATCATCTTTTAGGATCTGAAATAGCTCAACTGAAAATCCATCACCTCCACTAGATTTGTTCGTAGTGATGCTTCCTAAGGCCCACTTGACTTCACATTCCAGGATGTCAGGATCTAGGTGAGTGATCACGCCATCATGGTTATCTGGATCATGAAGATCTTTTTTGTATAGTTCTTCTGTGTATTCTTGCCACCTCTTCTTAATATCTTCTGCTCCTGTTAGGTACATACCATTTCTGTCCTTTATTGTTCCTATCTCTGCATGAAATGTTCACTTGGTATCTCTAACTTTCATGAAAAGACCTCTAGTCTTTCCCATTCTATTGTTTTCCTCTATTGTTTTCATGAAAACAATCATAGAAAACAAACCAATCTGATTACATGGACCACAGCCTTGTCTGCCTCAATGAAATTATGAGCCATGCCCTGTAGGGCCACCCAAGATGGACGGGTCATGGTGGAGAGTTCTGACAAAACATGGTCCACTGGAGAAGGCAATGGCAAACCACTTCAGTATCTTGCCTTGAGAACCCCATGAACGGTATGAAAAGGCAAAAAGATAGGACAATGAATGATGAACTTCCGAGGTCGGCAAGTGTCCAATAGGCTACTGGAGATCAGTGGAGAAATACCACCAAATAGAATAAAGAGATCGAGCCAAAGCAAAAGCAACAACCCAGCTGTGGATTTGACTGGTGATGCAAGTATAGTCCAATAGTGTAAAAAACAATACTGCATAGGAACCTGGAATGTTAGTTCCATGAATCAAAGCAAATTGGAAGTGGTGAAAATGTAGATGGCAAGAGTGAACATTGAAATGTTAGGAATCAGTGAACTAAAATGGACTGGAATGGGTGAATTTAACTCAGATGACCATTATATACACTACTATGGGCAAGAATACCTTCGAAGAAAGGGAGTAGCCATCATAGTCAACAAAAGAGTCCAAAATGCAGTACTTGGATGTAATCTCAAAAATGACAGAATGGTCTGTGTTGGTTTCCACAGAAAACCACTTTATATCACAGTAATCCAAGTCTATGCCCCGAGCAGTAATGCTGAAAAAGCTGAAGTTGAACGGTTCTATGAAGACCTACAAGGTCTTCTAGAACTATCACCCAAAAAAAATATCCTTTTCATTATAGGGGACTGGAATACAAAAGTAGGAAGTCAAGAAATACCTGGAGTAACAGGCAAATCTAGCCTTGTAATACAGAATGAACCAGGGCAAAGGGTAGTAGAGTTTTGCCAAGAGAAAGCCCTGTTCATAGCAAACATCTGCTTCCAAAACACAAGAGATGACTCTACACATGGACATCACTAGATGGTCAATTCCAAAATCAGATTGATTATATTCTTTGTAGCCAAAGCTGGAGAAGCTCTATAGAGTCAACAGAAACAAGACCAGGAGCTGACTGTGGCTCAGATCATCAACTCCTTACTGCAAAATTCAGACTTAAATTGTAGAAAGTAGGAAAACCACTAGGCCATTCAGGTATGACCTAAATCAAATCCCTTACGATTATATAGTAGAAGTGACAAATAGATTCAAGGGATTAGATCTGATAGATGGAGTGTCTGAAAAACGATGGACTGAGATTCGTGACATTACATAGGAGGCGGGGATCAAGACCATCCACAAGAAAAAGAAAGGCATAAAGACAAAATGGTTGTCTGAGGAGGCCTTACAAATACCTGTGAAAAGAAGAGAAGTAAAAGCCAAAGGAGTAAAGGAAGAATAGCCTTTATTAGAGTAAAGTCTACAGTGGCAGACTTTATTTTTGGGGGCTCCAAAATCACTGCAGATGGTGACTGCAGCCATGAAATTAGAAGATGCTTACTCCTTGGAAGGAATTTATGACCAGTCTAGACAGCATATTAAAAAGCAGAGATGTTACTTTGCCATCAATGGTCCGTCTAGTCAAAGCTATGGTTTCCCCAGTAGTCATCTATGGATGTGAGAGTTGGACTATAAAGAAAGCTGAGCACTGAATAGTTGATGCTTTTGAACTGTGGTGTTGGAAAATACTCTTGAGAGTCCCTTGGACTGCAAGGAGAGCCAACCAGTCCATCCTAAAGGAGATCAGTCCTGGGTGTTCATTGGAAGGACTGATGTTGAAGCTGAAACTCCAATACTTTTACCACCTAATGCCAAGCGCTGACTCATTTGAAAAGACCCTGATGCTGGGAAAGACTGAAGAGGGGAGAGAAGGGGATGACAGAGAATGAGATGGCTGGATGGCATCACCGACTCAATGGACGTGAGTTTGAGTAAACTTCCTGAGTTGGTGATGGACAGGGAGGCCAGGCGTGCTCCAATGGGGTCATAAAGAGCTGGACATGACTGGACTGAACTGAACTGATACCATTTGAATACAGAGTTCCAAGGAAAAGCAAGGAGAAATAAGAAAGCCTTCCTCAGTGATCAATGCGCAGAAATAGAGGAAAACAATGAAACGGGAAAGACTACAGATCTCTTCAGGAACATTAGAGATACCAAAGACAGTCCTAAGGCACTGTCAAAAGACCAAGGAGTAGGCCCAATTTCTGGAAATCTCCACCCCTTCCACAATATAGTTGGAATAATCCTCCCAGTAATTAGCATATTAAATTACTAACCAGGCCACATTTCATGGCTGCACTCGCCCTCTGGAATGGCCCACACTCTATCTGTGAAGTATGTTTCTCTCTGAATCTGAATAAACCCACCTTTAACCCATCAGTTTGTCTCACTGAATTCTTTCAGAGATAAGACATCAAGAACCTGAGCTTCATTAGGTCCTGAAATCAGGTACCATGGATTTTGGGTGGGTTAGATTTCCAGCCTTATGGGTTCAAGTCCCAAAGAGAATTTTGGCCAGGTTCCAGTCCAACCACGTGGGCTCAAATTCTAAGACGGGTTTCGGCTGCATTTGAGTCCCAGCACATGGGTTCAAGTCCCAATCCAGTATAAATGGCTTCAAGAGCTCTCCAAAAGGCCTCCATCTCAACACTGTCAACTACAAAGCAGCACTTGCCTGTCAACTACAAACTGGTACTTCCCAAAAGCATCTGGCAGCAAGTGAACAACGACAAGGGCTTTTGTCATCTGCTTCATGGTGACTGCACCCTGTCTGTGCTGTTGCAGCTACTGACCTTCAATACCTCGTGAGAGGAATTCAGGGTGAAGAATGAGGCACTTTGCTCCAGGGAAACTGGTGGACCAGGTCTTCAGATAGTTATATATTTTCAGGAACTACTTCAAGATCCCAATGCTTGCATCTTTTCACATCTAGAAAAATCACTAAATCCCTTCATGATGACATCAGCTCCTTGTGACTAGCAGAAAACATTTTGTAAAGTAGGCACTTGATTGCACTTAACTTCCCTTCACCAGAATCTTCTACATTGACCTTTCCCCACAGCCTCTTTGGAGCAGTCTATCAGAGCTGTCTGAGGTGCTATCTCCCAAGCCGCTATACTCATTTTGCCCTAAATAAAATTTAATCTGGAACTCTCACATTGTGTATCATTTTAGTTGACAACACTAAAACCTGGTTCCACTGAACAGCCAGCAACATCATGCCAAACAACTAGCAAAATTGGAACAGAACCCCACCCATTAGCAGACAAGCTGTGTAAACACATACTAAACTCACAGACTCCCCAAAACACACTGTGGAGGCAGCACTGCCCATCCGAAAGAGAAGATCTAGATCCACCCAACAGAACACAGGCACCAGACCCCTCACTAGGAAGACTACACAAGGCACTGGTCCAAACCCAACCCACTGGACTGAGATGCTACAAGTTATGATGAACTACGACCTGAAGCTTGTGGAAAGGGGACCCTAAATTCAGTAAATTAAACAAAATGAGAAGACAGAGAAATATGCGGAAGATGAAGGAGAAAGGTAAAAACCAACAAGACCAAAAAAAAAATGAAGAGGAAATAGGAAGTCTATCTGAGAAAGAATTCAGAGTAATGATAGTAAAGATGATCTAAAATCTGGGAAACAGAAGGAAGGCACAGATAATAGAATGGAGATCTGATAGAGAAGATACAAGAAATGTTTACCAGGAACTTAGAAGCACTAAAGAACAGACAATCAGTGATGAATGACTCAAAAACTGAAATAAATACTACACTAGAGGAAACTAATAGCAAAATAACTGAGGCAGAAGAACAAGTAACTAAGCTGCAAGACAGAATGGTGGAAATAACTGAAGCACAGCAGAATAAAGAAAAGAAATGAGGACAGTTGCAGAGACCTCTGGGACATTTAATACACAAGCATATAAATTACAGGGGCCTCAGAAGAAGAAGAAAAAAAGAAAGGGTATGAGAGAATATTTGAGGAGATTGTAATTGGAAACTTACCTAACACAGGAAATAGCCACTCAAGTACAAGATACCCAGAGAGTCTCAAACAGGATAAGCCAAATGAGAAATACAGCAAGTGAAGTGAAGTGAAAGTCGCTCAGTCGTGTCTGACTCTTTGCGACCCCATGGACTGAATAGTCCCTGGAATTCTCCAGGCCAGAATACTGGAGTGGGTAGCCTTTACTTTCTCCAGGGGATCGTCCCAAGTCAGGGATCAAACCCAGGTCTCCAGCATTGCAGGCGGATTCATTACCAGCTGAGCTACAAGGGAATACAGCAAGACACATATCAATCAAACTAACAAAAATTAACACAAAGAAAAATTATTGAAAGCAACAAGGGAAAAGCAACAGATAACATACAAAGGGATGCCAGCAAGGTTAACAACTAAAGGAACTAAAAAAAAACGAAAAACCCCGAAAGTCAGTAGAAGGAACAGAATCACGAAAATTACAGCAGAAAGAAGTGAAGAAAACAACAACAAAGATCAATAAAACTAAAAGCTAGTTCTTTGAGAAGATAAATGATATTCATAAACCATTAGCTAGACTCATCAGGAAAAATGGGTGAAGAATCAAATCTATAAAATTAGCAATGAAAAAAGAGAACTAACAATACACAACACAGAAATACAAAGGATCACAGAGACTACTGTAAGCATCCATCTGCAAATAAAATGACAACCTGCAAGAAATGGGCAAATCGTTAGAAAAGTATAAATTCTGAAGACTGAACCAGGAAGAAATAGAAAGTATGAACAGATTAATCATAAATACAGAAATGAAAACTGAGATCAAAAATATTCCAAAACAGAAAAGCCCAGGGCCAGATGGCTTCACAGGAGAAGTCTATCAAATGGTTAGAGAAGAGCTAACCACCTATCCTGCTCAAACTCTTCCAAAAATTGAGCCGGAGGAACACTTCCAAACTCATTTTATGAGCCCACCATCACCCTGATACCAAAACCGGACAATGACATCACAAAAAAAGAAAATCACAGGCCAGTATCACTGATGAACATACATGCAAATATCCTCAACAAAATACTAACAAATAGAATCCAACAACACATTGAAAGGATCATATACTATGATCAAGTTGGTTTATCCCAGGAATGAAAGGATTTTTCAATATACACAAATGAATCAATGTGATATACCATATAAACACTGAACAATAAAAACCATATGATCATCTCAATAGATGCAGAAAAAGCTTCTGACAAAACAAAATACCAATTTATGACAAAAACTTTCCAGAAAGTGAGCATATAGGGAACCTACCTCAACATAATAAAGGCCATATATGACAAACCCACAATAAACATTATTCTTTTTTCTTTTCTTTTTTTTCCCCTTTATTTATTTATTTATTTTTTCAGTGGGTTTTGTTATACATTGATATGAATCAGCCATAGATTTACACGTATTCCCCATCTCGATCCCCCCTCCCACCTCCCTCTCCACCCTATTCCTCTGGGTCTTCCCAGTGCACCAGGCCCGAGCACTTGTCTCATCATCCCACCTGGGCTGGTGATCTGTTTCACCATAGATAATATACATGCTGTTCTTTCAAAACATCCCACCCTCACCTTCTCCCACAGAGTTCAAAAGTCTGTTCTGTACTTCTGTGTCTCTTTTTCTGTTTTGCATATAGGGTTGTCCTTACCATCTTTCTAAATTCCATATATATGTGTTAGTATGTTGTAATGTTCTTTATCTTTCTGGCTTACTTCACTCTGTATAATGGGCTCCAGTTTCATCCATCTCATTAGAGAACTGGTTCAAATGAATTCTTTTTAACGGCTGAGTAATATTCCATGGTGTATATGTACCACAGCTTCCTTATCCATTCGTCTGCTGATGGGCATCTAGGTTGCTTCCATGTCCTGGCTATTATAAACAGTGCTGCAATGAACATTGGGGTGCACGTGTCTCTTTCAGATCTGGTTTCCTCAGTGTGTATGCCCAGAAGTGGGATTGCTGGGTCATATGGCAGTTCTATTTCCAGTTTTTTAAGAAATCTCCACACTGTTCTCCATAGTGGCTGTACTAGTTTGCATTCCCACCAACAGTGTAAGAGGGTTCCCTTTTCTCCACACCCTCTCCAGCATTTATTGCTTGTAGACTTTTGGATAGCAGCCATCCTGACTGGCGTGTAATGATACCTCATTGTGGTTTTGATTTGCATTTCTCTGATAATGAGTGATGTGGAGCATCTTTTCATGTGTTTGTTAGCCATCTGTATGTCTTCTTTGGAGAAATGTCTGTTTAGTTCTTTGGCCCATTTTTTGATTGGGTCATTTATTTTTCTGGAATTGAGCTGCAGGAGTTGCTTGTATATTTTTGAGATTAATCCTTTGTCCGTTTCTTCATTTGCTATTATTTTCTCCCAATCTGAGGGCTGTCTTTTCACCTTACTTATAGTTTCCTTTGTTGTGCAAAAGCTTTTAAGTTTCATTAGGTCCCATTTGTTTAGTTTTGCTTTTATTTCCAATATTCTGGGAGGTGGGTCATAGAGGATCCCATTATTCTTAATGGTGAAAAACTGAAAGCATTTCCTGTAAGATTGGCAACAAGACAAGGGTACACACTCTCACCACTATTATTCAGTACAGTTTTGGGAAGTTCTGGTCCAGGCAATCAGATAAGAAAAAAAAACAAACAAAAAAATCCAGATTGGAAAAAAAGTAAAGCTGTCTCTCTTTGCAGATGACATAATACTATATACACAGAAAACCCTAAAGATGCCACCAGAAAATTACTAGAGGTAATCAGTGAATTCAGTAGTCACAGGATACAAAATTAAAAAGAAATCTCTTGCAATCCTGTAAACTCATAATGAAAAATCAGAAAGAGAAATTAAGAAAACAATCACACTTATCACTGCAAGAAAAAGAATAAAATATATACAAATAAACCTACCTACAGAGACAAAAGGCCTGTATACAGAAAACTTTAAACACTGATGAAAGAAATCAAAGATGACACAAACAGATGGAGAGATATACCATGTTTTTGGATGGGAATGCTATACTACCCAAAGCAATCTACAGTTTCAATTCATTCCCTATCACATTACCAATGGCATTTTTCACAGAACTAGAAGAAAAAATATCACACCAAAGACTCCAAACAGCCAAAGCAATCTTGAGAGAGAAAATGGAACTGGAGGAATCAACCTTCCTGACTTCAGACTATACTACCAAGGAATAGTAATCAAGATCAGTGTGATACTGGGAAAACAATATATATAGATCAATGGAACAAGAAAGTCCAGAGATTAACTCACACACTGATGGGCACCTTATCCTCGACAAAGTAGGGAAGAATATACAATAGAGAAAAGATAGTCTCTTCTGTAAGTGGTGCTGGGAAAACTGGACAGCTATGAGTAAAAGAATGAAATTATAAGATTTAACAACACCACACACAAAAATGAACTCAAAATGGATTAAAGACAGACATATAAGTTCAGAAACCGTAAATTATAAAACATAGGCAGAACACTGTTTGACATAAATCACAGCAAGATTCTGTTTGACCCACCTCTTAAGAGTAAAGGGAATAAAAAAAATAAACAAATGGGATCTAATTGAACTTAAAAGCTTTTGCACAGCAAAGGAAAGTATAAGCAAGGTGAAAAGACAACCTTAAGAATGGGAGAAAATAACTGCAAGTGAAGCAACAAAGTTCGGAAATAAGCAACTCATGCAGCTAATTATCAGAAAAACAAACAACCCAATCCCATAAGCGGGAGAAGACCTAAACAGATATCTCTCCAAAGAAGACACACAGATGGCCAATAAACACATGAAAAGAAGCTCAGCACTGTTCATTATTAGAGAGATGCAAATCAAAGCTACAATGAGGTACCACCTCACACCAGTCAGAATGGCCATCATTAAAAAATCTACAAACAATAAATGCTGTAGAGGATGGGGAGAAAAGGGAACCTTCTTGCACTGCTGGTGGCAATGTAAATTGATACAGTGACTATGGAGAACAGTATGGAGAGTCCTCAGAAACTAGGACTAAAACCACCCTCTGACTCAGCAATCTCACTATTGGGCACAGACCTGGGAAAACCATAGCTTTTACACATGTACCCCAATGTTCACTGCAGGACTATGTTAACTAGCCAGGACATGGGAACCACCTAGCTGCCCATCGACATACTAACAATAAAGGAGGTGTGGTATGAATATACAATGGAGTATTACTCAGCCATAAACAAACGTGAGTCAGATGAACAGAGGTGGATGAAACTAAAGCCTGTTATACAGAGTGAAGTCAGAAAGAGAAAAATAAATATTATATATTAATGTACATACATGGAATCACGATAAAACAGTACCGATGAACCTATTTGCAGAGCAGGAACAGAAACACAGATGTAGAGAATGAACTTGTGGTAGAAGGAGAGGGTGGGACGGACTGACAGAGTAGCACTGCCATATACACACTACTGTATTTAAAATAGATATCTAGTGGGAAGCTGTTATATAACACATGGACGCCAGTCAGGGTTCTGTTATGACCTAAGGGGTGGGATGCAGTGGGGTAGGAGGGAGGTCCAGATGGAGGGGTTATATATAATTATGGCTGACATGAGTTTTTGTACAGCAGAAACCAACATAATACTGTAAAGCAGTTATCCTCCAATTAAAAAATCAAGACAAAATAAAATACTAATATTTGTTTTTTGGTGCAAAAACTCCTAAATATCCTGGTTCCTCCCTTACCTCTTTGGAGTAGTGCCTTTGAGCTATCCCATAGGCTATGTTTTAGGCTTAGGTCCTCAGCAAGTCCACAAAATAAAACATGATTCCCAACTTTTAGATTGTGCATTTTTTTCAGTGGACGAACCCTAATGTCAACTAAGGACTTTAGCTAATAATGTACCAAAACTGTTTCATCAATTTTAACAAATGTACAAGATGTTAACAGGTGAAACTGAGGGGAGAAGAGGGTATATGGGAACTGTGTAATTTTCACTTAATATTTTTGTAAACCTCAAACTCCTATAAAAAATAAAGTCTACTTTAGAAAAAACGAAGACTCTACTTATAATGATTTCTTTTAATACCTAGAGTTCAGAAATAAAAATTTTGGAAACACAAATATAAGACTTTTTTACTCATGTACACAAAATTGATAAGATGCACCAAAAACTGTAATGCCTGAAGCCAGCACTGGTCAACAGAAAGAGCCCAATTCTTCTCCACGACAATGCTTGACTACCGGTCACACAACCAACATTTCAAAAGTTGAATTAGTTGGGCTACAAAGTTTTGCCTCATCAGCCATATTCACCTGACCTCTCACCGGTACCAACTACCTCTTCTTCAAGCATCTTGCCAACTTTTTGCAAGGAAAATGTTTCCATAACCAGCAGGACACAGAAAATGCTTTCCAAGAGTTCATCAAATCCCAAAGCATGGATATTTACGCTACAGAAATAAACTTATTTTTCACTGGCAAAAAAATGTGTTGACTGTAATGGTTCCTCTTTTGTTTAATAAAGATGTGTTTGTGCCTAGTTATAATGATTTAAAACTCAGGCTGTGAAACCCCTATTACTTTTGCACTAACCTAAAAGCTGTGTGTCTGTCATACTTCACCTTATTATACTGCCATATATCCTCCATAACAAGTTTGATGTTTCCCTGATAACTCAGTTGGTAAAGAATCCACCTGCAGTGTGGGAGACTTGGGTTCAATCCCTGGGTTGGGAAGATCCCCTGCAGAAGGGAAAGGCTACCCACTCCAGTATTCTGGCCTAGAGAATTCCATAGTCCATGGGGTCTCACAGTCAGACACGACTGAGAGACTTTCACGTTTGATGAGAGCTTTTATCATGAATGAATGAATGCTGAATTCTGTCTACTGAAATGATTGCATAATTTTATTCTTTTTATGAATGTGGTGTATTGATTTATGAATGCTGAACTATCCCTGCATCCCTGTATTTAATCATGGTGTGTGATCCTTCTGATTGTTGAATTTTGATCATGGTGTATGATCCTTCTGATTACTGAATTCTGACCTTGGTGTATGATCCTTTTGATGATGCTGAATTTGGTTTTCTAATATTTTCTTGAGATTTCTGTAACTATATTCATCAGAGATATTGGCTTGTATTTGGGGTGGGGGCAGTCTTTGTGCATTAGTGGCCTTAAAGAATGAATTTAGGAATGTTTCTTCCTCTTCAACTTATTGGAAGAGTTTGACAAGGACAGGTAGTAGACATTCTTAATATGTTTGGTAGAATTCTCCTGTGAAGCCATCCAGTCTGGGACTGCCCTCGCTCTGTTCCGACAGAAGACTGAGTCTGAGCTAGCTCCGAATCTCCAAGTCCTCACCCTACTTGGTAATGGCAGTCTTCACCCCAGGAGAGTATGGTGTTAGAGCAAGGGGGGCCGGACCAAGTACCCGGTGCAAGCTAGCGTGTGCAATGGGACAGTTTCAGGAAATCAGTCAGACTCTCAGGTCATTTTCAATCTGCTGCCTCCACTTTCTTCCCGAGGGGAAGCAAGTGTTTGTATGCAACCACCACAAGTGGAATTGTGGTTTTGTATAACCATATGGTAAGTCTTACTGGATTTCAAACCAGCTAAGCGGACTCATCTTCCTGGTAACAGACCCCAAATCTGGGTTGCCAAATATGTAGCTCAAATGTCTCACAACCTAGGGAGGATCCTCGAGCTTGTGATATGCTCTCCTTGCTAGGGGTGCAAGTCCGGAACTGATCATTTCTCCTCTCTTCCTACTCAACTCTGTGTGAATCTTTCTTTGCAGTCTTGGTTACAGAAAGGCTGTTCTATCAGTGTACAGTTTGCTTCAGTAACAGTAGCCACACATGTACTGTATTTTTAGATGTCCATCAGGGAGAAGGGAGCTCAGCATCCTCATACTCTGCCATTTTGATCTCTTTCAGAATTATTATATTGCTTTTACTAGTTTTGCAAATTGTTCCTCTTGAAATTTCTCAACTTTCAATATTACTCTCAAATAGTGATCATATATACTTCACTTTACTGGCTTCACCACAAACATGCTGGCTTATATGGCTAATATTAACTGGCAGTTGTGAAAATGGGCATCTCTGTCTTGTTTGACTTCAATGAAAATTACTCTACTAGATTCCCTTGAGCATGATGTTGGCTTTGGGGTTAAAAGGATTTTTCATCCTTCCATTTTTCACTTTCCAGACTTTACAAAAAAGTTGTAAGAAAAGTACACGGGATTCTGAATATCCATCACCAAATTTTCAGATGTAAACATTTTACCTTTTTTATCCTTTCCCTCTTCATATATCCCTTTATTCATCAATACTCCTATATATATTTCCCCAAAGCAAACAAAAATCTAATACAACTACAGAACAATGATCAGAATACTGAAATTAACAATATAATATATATGTTCTAATTCACAGAACAGATTTTGGAATTTAGTATTTGTCTCAATAATGTTCTTTGTGTCAAAAGAAAAATCTAAGATCGTGTATTGCATTAAGTTCTGGAACAGTTTTCTTAATCAGTTCTATTTCCATGTCATGGACACTCTTACAGAACACAGGATAGGTATTATGAAAAATATACCTCAACTTGAACTTGCCCACTGTTTTCTCATGAGTAGTTTCAGACTCTGTACTATAGACTAGAATAATACAAAAATGAGGTGGAGTTCTTATAAGTGCCTACCATGAAGCACATGCTATCAACTGGTTCTATAACTGCACTGTTTTGCTTTCATCATTTGTTTAAGGTGGTGTCTATTAAGTTTGTACAGGTAAAGTATCATTTTATTCATAATACATATCTTGTAAGGAGACAATTTGAGGAGGTAAATATTATGTTTTTCACTTTCCCCCACTAGTTTTGGAGTATAAGCACTGAGTTCAAATTTTAGTTTGTACTTTTTATACTCTTCAGCATGTGTTATTTATGCATGATTCATCTATTCTGAGTGCATCCAAGTCTTGGATTTTCCATCCATCTTCACTGATTTTTCTTTTTTTCTGAGTATATGAAACATGAAGATAACTCCCAAAGTCAAGACTGTTCAAAAAGTATATTCCAGTAAGTATCATCCCTCCACCCCAATTCCCTGTAAGTTTTCCACTCCATTTACATACACACACACCCTATAGGGGACTTCCCTGGTGGCTCAGACACTAAAGTATCTGCCTACAATGCAGGAGACCCGGGTACAACCCCTGGATAGGGAAGATCTCCTAGAGAAGGAAATGGCACCCCACTCCAGTACTCTTGCCTAGAAAATCCCATGGACGGAGGAGCCTGGTAGGCTACAGGCCATGGGGTCACAAAGAGCTGGACACGACTGAGCGACTTCACTTTCACTATACCCTGCTGCTACTGCTACTGCTAAGTCACTTCAGTCGTGTCCGACTCTGTGTGAGCCCATAGACAGCAGCCCACCAGGCTCCCCCGTCCCTGGGATTCTCCAGCAAGAATACTGGATTGGGTTGCCATTTCCTTCTCCAATGCATGAAAGTGAAAAGTGAAAGTGAAGTTGCTCAGTCGTGTCTGACTCTTAGCGACCCCATGGACTGCAGCCCACCAGGCTCCTCTGTCCATGGGATTCTCCAGGCAAGAGTACTGGAGTGGGGTGCCATTGCCTTCTCCGTCACTATACCCTACAGGTAGGCAATCATTATTCTGTGTCTTATCTTCCCTTTGTTTCTTTATTGTCAAGTGACCAGATACATGTGTATATTCTATTATTTCTCTTCTTTCCTCTCAACTTTCAAAAAAAGTTGAATACTTTTAGACACTCTTTTGCACTTAAAAAAATAAATGTGTCCCGAAAATCTCCCCGCATTAGCCCACACAGTTTTTCTTCACAATTTTTCGCCATGCCAAAAAGCTCCACTGAATAAGCTTTGCCACAGTTTACTCAATCACTGTCCTATACACTGGCACTTAGGTTGTTTTCAATATTTCACAACTACAAATATGTAACTGAATAACCTTGAGCATTTATTTTTGTAAGATGGAAATATATCTTCATGGCAAAATTCCAGAAACAGCATGGCTAGGTCAAAAGATAAGAACATAAGGAGTTTTGGTGAAAGTGAAAGTCCCTCAGTCGGGTTCAACTTTTTGCGACCCCGTGGACTGTATAGTCCATGGAATTCTCCAGGCCAGAATACTGGAGTAGGTAAGCCTTTCCCTTCTCCAGGGAATCTTCCCAACCCAGGGGTCAAACCCAGGTATCCCGCATTGCAAGCAGATTCTTTACCAGCTGAGGCACAAGGGCAGCCCAAAAATACTGGAGTGGGTAGCTTATGCCTTCACCAGCAGATCTTCCTGAAACAGGAATTGAACCAGGGTCTCCTGCATTGCAGGCTGATTCTTTACCAACTGAGCTATGAGGGAGTTTTGGTAGATAACGTCAAATTTATATCTATGAGATATGTATCCACTTTTATTCCAACAAGTAATTTAAGTGTCTGTTTCCTCACAGCCTAAAGAACAGAGATTATAACTTATAATTTCTATCAATCTGATAGATGAAAAATGGTATATTGTATAGTTGTATCTTGCAGCTGTCTTCTTTCATATGTGCTAGTAGTATCTGCTTACTACAGGTTCACAGGTACTTGAATCTATTTTAGATTTTTATTATACTGCACTAATATGAGAGACAGTGAGCATTCTCTTTTAAACATGTTAAGAAAAGATGCACCTCAGTCTGATATACTAAAATGTTTTAAAATCTATTTTGTCAAATGCCTTATCAGGAACTATGAAGATAGCTGAAAGGAAAAGTAGCAAGGGGTAAGAACAGAAAACTGAAAAAAAATAAATAAAAATGGCTCTCAAGTCACACATGTAAGAGAAATACAAATTAAAATCATCCAAATACAGAACTTAACCATGGATCAATGACCTACATATAAGATCTAAAACTATAAAACTATTAGAAGAAAATATGGAGGTAAATCTTCATGCTCTTAGAATTGGCAATGGATTCATAGATTTGATACCATAAGCATGAGAAAAAGAAATGAAAAAAAAGTTGGACTTCACAAAGACTTAAAACTTTTGTCCATCCAAGGACATCTTTAATAAAGGGAAAACACAACCTACAGTGTGGGAGTAGTTGCAAGTTATAAACAATTCTGTATTATGTATCTGGTAAGATTTAATATCAAGAATATACAAAGAACTCTAATACAATAACTCACAGCAAAAATAAAACCCATCTAATTTCAAAATACGCACAGGACTCAAATACACATTACTTCAAAAAGACATACAAATTGCCCAAAAACACAAAAAGTTGCCCAAATCACTGGTAATAAAGAAAATGCAAATAAAAACCATTAAAAAAAAACACCATTTCATACCCCCTAGGACATTAAAATTTTAAAACTGGAAAGTGAAAGTGTTTTAGAGGATGTAGAGAAATAAGAGTCTTCATATATTTATAGAATTTAAAATGGTGCAGCTGCTGTGAAAACAGTTTGGCAGTTCCTCAAAAACTTAAAATAGAATTACCATATGATCCAGCAATTTCACTCCTAGGTATTTACACCAAAGAATTAAAAAATAAGTACTCAAATAGATACCTGGCCATAAATATTCATAGTAGCAATATTCACAACAACCAAAAAGTACAAGTCCATTCATCAATGGATGAATGGATAAACATATTGTAATATATACATACAATGAAATGAATTTTATCGATATATGCTACTCCTCAGAGAAATCACAAAGATATGCTAAATTAAAGAGATCAGACACAAAAGATCACATACTGTTACAATCTCCTTTTACATAAAATGACTAGAACATAGGAGCAGAAAGCAGATTAGAGGTAGCCAAGGACTGCAGGGAAGAGGCTAATGTGGAGTGACTAGTTAATGATAAGTATTCTTCTGGGGTGATAACAAAAGTTTTGATACCAGAAAGAGGTGGTTATACAACACTATTAATGTGCTAAAAACTACTAAACCACCCACTTTAAAATGGTTAACTGTTTAAGTGTATTTCACCTCAATTAAAAAAAACATCATATAATGTATTTTTAAATCATTCATAAGACCAATAAAAAAAATTTGATAAAAACACTTTCTTGAAAAGACCAAATAGAAATAGGTATTTTCATATATTACTGATAGGAGTAAAATGGACATAATTTCTGTAACAGGAAATTTGGAAATATCTAATGTAATTAAAAATATAATAACCTACAGACATTTATTCTGCCACAAAGAACAAATGAGGTACACATGAAATTACTCATTGTAAGAGCAAAAGACAACAGATAGTAGTTAATGCACTGTTAACAGACAACTAGTTAAATAAATTGTTGTACATACATAAAAAGGAATGCTTTGATGCTGGAAAAGAGGGAGAGGGAAGGGAGGAAATGGAGAGGAGGGAAGAAAGGGAAGAAAAGGAAGGGAAAGGGAGGAAGGGGAGAAATGTAAGGGAATGGAGGAAAGGAAATAAAGAGGGAAGGGAAGGCAGGAAACCAAGAAAGTTCTCTATACACCAGTATCTTTTGTGTGAAAGGGGTGAGGAAGAAAAGAGCATACATTTCCTACTCATACAGACAGACAGATGGATATACAATAAAGGAGTTAAGAAGAAGTAACTCTGTGGAGATAGATGGGAAGGCAAGAAGTAGTAAAGGTTTTTTGATTTACATTTCTCTTGTTGCTTTTTTTTTTTTTTGAACTATATGAACAATTTACAAAAGCAAAAAATTTTAAGACTACCATTTGTTTTAAAATCTAAACTCATTCTAACGGGACACTTACATAGATTAGACAAGACCACATATATAAAGCACTTCACTCAGTACTTGCCTTTCCAGTTTAAGACTGTAAAATTAACAAACTCACTTTCCTTCAAATAAACTAATCTCTTGCCAATCCTCACCTAACTCTATGCTCCAGGTTGCTGCCACAAACTCTCTTTATGCACTAGAGTGTGCTGTACTTTCTCTTTTTCTGGAATTTTTACACCAACTGTCAACTTGGACCTTTCTCTTCCACCTTAATTTACTCTTACTCAACACCTCAGTTCCAGTATCAAGTTTGTTCCTTTCAGATGCACTTTCTTACAAATATCCCCATATTCACACATACACAGAAACACACAGCCTAGGTTGAATCAGAAGCTCCTCCTTGTTATTCCTACATTACACCTTGTGGTTAGACATGGAGACTCCAGATAGCGACAAGCCTGAATCTAAATCGGGAATTCGGCACTTTAAAACTGGATGATGTCCAAAAACTAACCTAAGCCCTGAATCCTTAGTTTCTTGAATGACAGAATAAAAATCATATCTGACTGATAGAAGTGTCAAACTAATATCAAACGAGCTAATACATGTAAAGCACACAGTATGGCACATACACTGCCAAGCTGAAACAGTCATTAAATTGTATCCAATTTTATTAATCTCCTGGTAATAAGCAGTTCAGTGAATTACTGCTATATTTCCCTCCTTTTCTTTGCAAAACATCCTTCTTTAAAAACTCAACAGGGACTTTCTTGGTGGTCCAGTGATCAAGATTTCACACTTCCACTGCAGTAGGCTACAGACTGGATTCCCAACTGGAGAATTAAGATGTCACACGCTGCATGGCATGGCCAAATAAATAAATAGCAAATAAACTCAAAGTAGAAAGTACATTAAAAAAAATTAAAGCAGAAATTATTTAAAAAAATAAAAATTAAACATATTCTAATAGTTACTGGGGCAGAGACTGTCTTGATAGTATATATATATATTATATATATAATATATATATATACACACTTTGGAACAATAACCTAGGTACTTTGTAAATATTTGATAAAATTCTTATGTTAATATGGTGAGTGATAACTTATTCAGAAATAAGAAAGCCTTCAAGAAATCAATTTGATCAGTGACCTCAATGGAAGATCACCTTTCTGCATTGATAAGCAAAGAATGGTGTTAACCAACTGATTTATCCCATACAGTACAATTTAACCTGTTAATATTTATTCCAGAGAAAAAAGGTCTGTATCAGTTACCTACTAATATGATAAGAATAACTTCACTTTTTAACAAATTGTCTATGGATTCCAAATGATTGTAAACTTAAACCTGATTTTCATATTTATGTTACCTTCAAACATTTAAGCTTCAAGCACTTCATCTACAAGATGAGGATCCAAAGTAATGAATGTTAGCAACTGGCACAGTTCACAATATAGAGCACAGATACAAATAATATCAGTAAATATTAATTATAAAATCTTGTGATCTAAAAGGTCAATTCACAACTCCTTAATTTCAGATTTCCTTCAAAACATTAAAATTTCAGAAATCTGTTATGAGCAAAATTGAACTAGGATAAAGAGAAATATTTTTAAATAAAATAATTTTACCACAAGAGACTAGCAATTAATTCCAGAATGAATTATAGAATGATTAACACAAGGTAAAGTAAATTTGAAACTGCTGGACTGACAGTCTCAGTGTACATCATATATTTCAACATTCTGTACCTCGACATCCTGAACACTGGATAAAAAAGTTGATTAAGTCCAGAAGTGCAATGTCCCTGTCTTGCTTATATGATTCAATCCAGTCATCGACCACAGACTGTGGGGGGAAAAAAAAAGAAGAAAGAAAAAAATTTTAATTGATATTACAGCAAATGAATTTTCAATAAATTACTGGTTTTCTATGTGTAGCTATTTAAACAAGAAAACTATTTAATTAAATCACATATATAAAATTATATATATAAAATTAAGACCATATATAATAAAATGCATTTTTTCCCAGAAATACAAGGATGATTCAATATTAGGAACTCAATTCAATTAATCAACAATGCAAAGAAAAATAAATAATTATAATACCAGATCTCAAAAGGTATCTGATAAAAATCCTGGAGCCATGCTTAATAAAAACATGTCTAGAAAACTGGGATGATGTGATAATGTTGGTAAACAACATAAAAACAAAGGCCAAAACATATTTCCTGTGGAAACCTTGACACTTTTCAGCTCTAAGAAGAATGAGGCAAGGATGCATCCCTAAACATTTAACACATATTTTAAAGATTTTAGTTTATGCAAAAATTAGTAAAATATCAATAAGGACAATTCTCCTTTTCTACTGAGTCTCTGCTAATGCATAAAAAATTTGACAACTGACAAAAGGTAAAAGTACAAAATCAAATTTGAACATTAGCAATATTATGAAATATAAATGGATTGAGAAGGCTGCTCACAACTAAAATCACCCAAAAACAAATTGAAGGACTATATAAATTTTAATGAAAAACATTATAAAAACACCTTTTAGGTTACAGAAAATGACTTAAATTTTAAGTTCCATGTTAAAAAGGCTTCATGCTGCATCAAGAAAATCTTTCCAAATTGTTAGATAAATTTAGTGTAATTCTACTTAGCATACTACCAGGCATAATTATTGAGAGTTCTGCCGGGGGTGAAGGAGAAGCACAAGAAATAGATAAAAATTACTTTTTTAAAAGTTTTAAATAAACTTTTATTTCTGTACTTAGCTACAACTATGTATAATTAATGCAGAAATCTTAAGGTATTCCTTGATGAAGGTTTACATATACATGCACCTGTATAACCATAACCAAAATGCAAATATAAAAAACACTTCCAGAACTAAAACAGGTTGCCTCATGTTCCCTTCCAGTTAGTAACCATTCGGCAAGCAAATAACGTAACTATTATCCCTTAACAATAGATATGCTTTTGAAATTCATGTAAATACTATTATGTTTTGTGTTTGATTTCTTTCAATGTTTTATCAGTGAGATTCAGTCATGTTACTATGTTATTAGAAATTCCTTGTTTGTACTGCTGGACAGTGTTTCACTGACTTAACATACTTTATCTTATAACCCAATTTACTATTGATGTACATAAGAGTTGTTTCCATCTTAGGGCTATTGCAAATAAAATTATTATGAACACAACTATACACATCTTCTCACATAAACATTTTTTCTGCTGCATGCATACCTAGTAGCAGACTTATTAACAAATAGTACATATATATTGAGGTTTAGTACACAATATCATACTATTTTCCAAAACAGGTATATTAAATTATACTTCCTCCAGCAACATACGATATTGATATTCAGTGCTCCACATATCACCAATTCTAGATCTCATTAGCCCTTTTATGTTAACCCATTCTGATTGAACATTTCTCTTCTTTAGTGATCTGAGGAGCAATCATATTTCCTTATATGTTTAAGGGGAAGACACTTTATTAAAAGTTGGTGTATATAACAACTCTCTCTCAACACATTACCATCTGGTAGATTGTGTTTTTAAAGTATGAAGAAAATACAAGGGTGGTGGTAGTTGCTCAGTTGTGTCTGAATCTTTGCAACCCCACGGAATGCAGCACACCAGGCTTCCCTGTTCTTCACTATCTCCAAGAGCTTATTCATGTCCACTGAGTTGATGATGCCATCCAACCATCTCATCCTCTTTTGTCCCCTTCTCCTCCTGCCTTCAATCTTTCCCAGCATCAGGGTATTTAGCAGTGTGTCGGCTCTTCCCACCAGGTGGCCAAAGTATTTGAGCTTCAGCTTCAGCATCAGTCTTTCCAATGAATATTCAGGGCTGATTTTCTTTAGGATTGACTGGTTTGATCTCCTTGCTGTTCAAGGGACTCTCAACAGTCTTCTCCAACACCACAATTCAAAAGCATCAATTCTTCTGTGCTCAGCCTTCATTGTGGTTCAACTCTCACACTCATACATTTATTTCTGTTCAGTCGCTCAGTCATGTCCAACTCTTTGTGACCCCATGGACTGCAGCACGCCAGGCTTCCCTGTCCTTCACGGTCTCCTGGAGCTTGCTCAAACTCACGTCCATTGAGTTGTCCATGATGCCATCCAACCACCTTGTCCTCTGTGGTCCCCTTCTCCTCTGCCTTCAATCCTTCCCCCCCCCCCCCGCCATGGGAGATATAGTGATTTATTGATGAAGATTTAGGACTACAGCTGAAGTTCTTATGTATTTGTTTATCATCCCACCAGTGGAAGTGAAGAGGCTTCATGATATCCAGGGGCCATTTTTTTCCTGTTCAGATCCAGGGACCATCTCTTTGATGCTTCAGGCTAATTTCACATCTCCTATCACATGAAAAGGTAGTAAGGCTGCAGCTACTTTGCCCTGGCTCTTCAGAGTTCATTTATATTACAATAATATAAATTTTCTGGCCTCTGATCTGCCTTCAATCTTTCCTAGCACCAGGGTCTTTTCTAATGAGGCAGCACTTTGCATCAAGTAGCCAAAGAATTAGAGCTGCAGCTTTACCATCAGTCCTTCCTATGAATATTCAGGGTTGATTTCCTTTAGGACTGACTGGTTTGATCTCCTTGCAGTCCAAGAGACTCTCAAGAGTCCTCTCCAATACCACAGTACAAAAGTTCACTCGTACATGACTACCAGAAAAACCATAGCTTTGACCAGACGTACCTTTGCTGGAAAAGTGATGTCTCTGCTTGTTAATATGCTGTCTAGGTTGGTCACTGCTTTGCTTCCAAGGAACAAACCTCTTTTAATTTCATGGCCTGCAGTCACCATCCACAGTGATTTTAGAGACTAAGACAAACAAAATCTGTTTCCATTTTTTCCCCATCTATTTGCCACGAAGTGATGAAACCGGATGCTATGTTAGTTTTTTCAAAGTTGAGTTTTAAGCCACCTTTTTCACTCTCCTCTTTAACCTTCATCAAGAGCCTGTTTAGTTCCTCTTCGCTTTCTGCCATTAGGGTGGTGTCATCTGCATATCTGAGGTTATTGATATTTTTCCCAGCAATCTTGATTACAGCTTGTGCTTCAGCCAGACAGCATTTTGCATGATGTATTCTGCATATAAGTTAAATAAACAGGTTGACAACAGATAGCCTTGAAGTACTCCTTTTCCTATTTTAAACCAGTCCATTGTTTCATGTCCAGATCTAATGGCTGTTTCTCAACCTGCATACAGGTTTCTCAGGAGACAGGTAAGGTGGTCTGGTATTCTCATCTCTTTAAGAATTTTCCACACTTTGTTGTGACTCACACAGTCAAAGGCTTTAGCATAATCAAGGAAGCAGAAGTAGATGTTTTTCTGGAGTTCTCTTGCTTTTTCTATGATCCAACGAATGTTGGAAATTTGATCTCTGATTTCTCTGCCTTTTCTAAATCCAGTTTGTACATCTGGAAGTTATCGGTTCACGTTGATTCTGAGTATTACCTTGTTAGCATTTGAAATGAGCATAACTGTGTGGTAGTTTGAACATTCTTTGGCATTGCCCTCTTTATGATTGGAATGAAAACTGACCTCTTTTAGTCCTATGGCCACTGCTGAGTTTTCCTAATTTCATGGCATATTGAGTGCAGCACTTTGCCAACATCACCTTTTAGGATTTGAAATGGTTCAGGTAGAATTTCATCACCTCTACTAGTTTTATTTGTACTAATTCCTCCTAAGGCCCACATGACTTCACACTCCAGAATGTCTGGTCTAGGTGAGTGATCACACCATTGTGATTATCTGGGTCATTGAAGTCTTTTTTGTACAGTTCTTCTGTGTATTCTTGCCACCTCTTCTTAACATCTTCTGCTTCTGTTAGGTCCATACTGCTCCTGTCCTTTATTGTGCCCATTTTTATATGAAATGTTCTCTTGGTATCTCTAATTTTTTTTTTTAAGAGATCTCTAGTCTTTCTCATTCTAATGTTTTTCTCTATTTCTTTGCATCATTCACTTAAGAAGGCTTTCTTATCTCTCCTTGCTATTCTCTGGAACTCTGCATTCAGTTAGGTATATCTTTCCCTTTCTCCTTTGCCTTTCACTTAGGTCTTGTTTTCTCAGCTCATTTTAAGGCCTCCTCAGACAACCATTTTGCCTTGTTGCATTTCTTTTTCTTGGATGGTAATAGAGGGTAAAAAGAAAATGAGTAAGAATGAACAGCCCTTAGTACCTATTCAAGGTTCAGCTCTGTTGCATATTGTGTCTGGGTCTGTTGGCTAAGCATGGTGGTGAGGCCTAAGAATGGATAAAGCAGGTCAACAGTGACTTTGAGCTCAGGAGTAAAGCAGAAAAGCTTTGTGACCCAGGTAACAAAGTATGGCAGAAAGAACAGCCCCACTTCTACATGGGACCTGGCATTGTGAATGCACTCAATGCTGTGAATAAATTTCTTTAGCTCCCAATGTATAATACAAATATAAATTTATGATCCCACCAGTTATATATGAAGAGTCCAAAACATTCTGAATAAGTAACACTAGTGAGGAGGGACTTGCACTAGAATATTAAAAAAATACAAGAACACTGAAAACAATGTAGATTGAAAGCAACATAGGACTAGAAAAGTAATATAAGACAATAGAGCACAGAAATAGATATAGGTATATTTAAAACTTAAGCTATAATAGAGGAGATATTTCAATTTTAGATGGAAAAGAGTGGTTCATTTAATAAATGATACTGATATAACTGATTATTCATCTGGGAGGAAACAAAGTTATATATTTTAAAAGTTTTAAGAGTGTAGGGACCAAAGAATCTGAACAATTAACTCCAAAAAGATAAGCCTAATTTCTTAGACTGACAGACTGATAACTGTTAGAGACATTACCAAGTATGGACACAAGCACGTGGATGATACAACTTGTCATAATTTACAGGGCCTTGGCTGATAGGTGAAAAGGAGGATAAAATAAAAAACTTCACAAGGTACATCAAAACAAAATAGCTGGGAACATTTAATAAAGAGGAAAAACCCTACATACATGAGATAAAAGAATAAGATATATGGCACACTTCTCATAGAAGCCAGTGAATAATGGAATGATATATTTAAAGAGAGAAAGAAAAATTGCCTGTTGGTTGGGATAAAACCCAGCTTCTCCATCATCCCATAAAAATCAATGTCTGGAGCTTCCCTGGTGGTCTAGTGGTTAAGAATTCTCCTGCCAAAGCAGGGGACATGGATTCCATCCCAGGCTGAGGAAAAAAGATTCCATATGCTGTGGAGCAACTAAACCCATATGCTGAGATTACAGAGCCCATGCTCTACAACAAGAAAAGCTACCGCGATGAGAAGCACACACACCCCATTGGAAAGCAGCCCCTGCTTGCTGCACCTAGAGAAAGTCCTCAAGCAGCAAGGAAGACCTAGTGCAGCCATATATAGGTAACTAAATCTTTTTAAAAAAAACAAACAAAAAAACCAATGACTGAACAGCTATCTAAGAACAAAAAAAACATCCAGGAGATCTCTATAGTCTACTTATGAAGTTTTAAGAACAACAAAACTGAAAGCATTCACATTAGAAGAAAAGGAAGGTTAACTTCATTTTGCCTGCATCATCCCATCCCCCAAACTGGCACCCTTCAGTGCTAAGAAGAAATTTTTCACAGCTAAAAAGAACTCTTCTTGCCAAGAAAAGGAGTGCAGGGTGACTGACCAGCTTCCCCAGCTTCACAGTGCATTGTACAGAGGTTCTGCTTTGGTTTCATCCCACCAAGTCCAGCAACCTGAGATGTTATTGACCCAGCTGTGAACAAGGAATAAAAAGCAGAAGTAATATTATTAACAGAAAAGCAGCCAGAGGGATCACAGTTCAGAGGGAATGGCTCTTCAGACAAACTCAGCAAATTTCACCAATGAGAAAGCCAAAGGCCAGCATAGTCACTGTAGACCCCTACAGATCTTGCCAGCTTTTCCCCCACAGGTATTTGTGTTTGTGTTCATTGATGCCAACCTCCTGAGTCCCCCTCTGTACCCTTTTCCCACCAATACCGAACCTACACTGTATCACTACAGTGGCTATTTTATAAATAAGGATATTTTGTATTTTATAAATATATAAAATAAAGAAATAAACACACACACAATGGGGGAGGGGAGGAAAGATTATAATATGTTATAGCTCTCTACAGCTGTGAGAGTTTAAGATGCCAGCCCCCTGAATCTCTACCCACCAAGGAGCCAGACAGCCACACTTGCAGCCCACTGGGGCTGCTGCAGCTGCACAAATGCAAAATACTAGCCTAACACCACCTCCCCACACTGAACCAGACCACTCTGTTCATGCTCAGGGATTGTCTCTCCAACTCTGCACTACCAGACTGACATCCATCACTGGCTTCCACTGCGGTGAGCAGGCACAGAAGGGATGGGAGGGATATGCAGCCACCATGAGAGCACCTACAACGAAGGCACCCCATAACTTCTTGTGGGCCCAGATAAGGCACTGCCTCCTGTCAAGGGCCAGTACCAACATGTCCACCTATACTTAGCCACTCCAAGCTGTGCACTGCACAACCCCGCCCAATCACCTCTGCCAGTCTTCAAAGCACTGTGCACATGTGGGCAGAGTGTGTGCAACCACAGGAGACGACACTGATGGCCAGGGACTCCAGTTTAGCCAATGAGACCATAGTTAGCACCAATCCTTGTTGTGTGCAATGGTCCTCATCACTGTATGTATGCCTGCAACTGGCCTCTACAATAGCCAGCCTTGGTCCCTAGCTGATAAATCCCTAGTGAAGGCACTGCTTAGAACTACTACAAGGTTCCTCTCAGAGCTGAGCAAGAACCACACAGTTGTCAGTGGTGTGTAGCCCAAGGGCCTGAACTAAATACACATCATGACCAGAGGGATCCAAACTACCACATGCCCCCCACACTGTCACCCTCCATCACTAGACCCAGGGTCACAGCATGTTCCAGCGTTCTCTCACTCACAGGCGAAAGGCTGATCCTTATCAAATTCAGTCTATAAATTCTGGAAGAGGTTAACTGCTTCTTCAAATCAACAGACATGAAAACAAAGCAACTGGGATTACGAAGAATTAGGGAAATATATCTCTACCAAAGAACATAGTAAGCCTACAATAACTGGCCGATCCAGGAGATCTTTGCCTGACAAGGAGATTCAAAATAATTACTCTGCAGACGGTCAGAGAGCTATAAGAGAACACAAATAAAAAACTAATGTATCAGGAAAAAAAAATACAAGAACAAAATGAGTTCTACAAAGAAACAAAAAACAAAAGAACCAAACAAATTTTGAAACTGAAGAATACAATGACTATACTGAAGAATTCAATACAGAATATATTAAAGAGATATACATTTATTGGTATAAATAAATAGAAATTTGTTTTCTATTACTGTATCTTTTGATTACAGACCTTACTGCATTCACATTTAAAGTAATTATTGATATGTATGTGTGACTGCCACCTTATTAATTGCTTTCAGGCTGCTTTTGTAGTTCCTCTCTATTGCTTTCTCCTTCTCTTGGGAAAAATGAAAATGGAAATATAATATACCAAAATTTATGGGATACAGCAAAAGGAGTTCTAAGAAGAAAGTTCATTGTGATAAACACCCATCTCAAGAGACAAGAAAACTCTCAAATTAACAACCTAAGTTTATACTTCAAGAAACTTGAAGGAACTAAGTTCAAAATTAGTGGAGAGATGGAAATATAATAATAAAGATTCAAGAAGAAATTAAGAACTGGTTCTCTGAAAAACTAAACAAAAGTGACAAAACCTTTATTTAGACTCACCAAGGAAAAAAGACTGAAATAACAAACTCAGAAATAAAAGAGGTATTACAGTTGATTCCACAAAAATGCAAGGATGATGAAGGACTACTGTGAACAATCATAGGCCAACAAATTAGAGAACCTGGGGGAAAAAATTACTAAATTTCAGGACTTCCCCAGAGGTACAGTGGTTAAGGTTCTGCCCTCCAACAAAGGGGGTGTGGGTTCAATCCCTGGTCAGGGAACTAAGATTCCACATGCTGCAAGGGTGGGACCAAATATTTAAATAAATAATTAAACCTGATTTAAAAAAATGAGTAATTCCTAGAAACATACAACCTAGTAAGACTATCTCATGATGAAACAGAAAATCTGAATTAACCAGTTACGAGCAAGGAGACAGAATCAGTAATTAAAAACCTCGCAACAAAGTCCAGGACCAGAAGGCTTCACTGATGACTTCTAACAAACATTCTAGGAAGATTGTGGAAGTCGTCCAAACACATTTTATGAGGCCAATATTACTCTGATACCAAAGCCAGACAAAAAAATACCACAAGAAAACGCCAATATTCCTGATAAACACAGATGCAAAAATCCTGTACGAATATTAGCAAATCAAACTCAACAATATATTAAAAGGATCATATATCTTGACTAAGCAGGATTGTTCCAGTGATGCAAGGATGGTGCAAGATGCAAAAATAAATGTGGTACACCACATGAATAGAATAAAAGATTAAAAGTGCATTCTTATCATCACTCCTATTCAACTCTCCTAGCCAGAGCAATCAGTCAAGAAAAAGAAAATGCATTTTAAAAGGTACATAAAAGGTATCCAAATAGAAAAGGAAGCAAAAAAAAAAATGTTTTTGCAGATAATGACCTTCCATATAGAAAATCTTCAAGACTTCATGAAAAAACAAGTCAACAAGTTGCAGGATGCAACAAGTAAGTTGTGGGATACAAAATCAACATACGGAAAACAGCTGCATTTCTATACAATGTAAAATTGCATTTTTATATTAAGTCAAATTAATAAATCACTAACTTTAATAGAAAACAATCCAATTAAAAGTTGGCAAGGAATTTGAATAGTTTTACACAGAAGACATAGAAATGGCTAAGAAATACATGAAAAGACACTCAACATCATTTAATCATCAAGAAAATGCAAATTAAAACCACAATGAGATATTAATGTCACACCAGTTTGGAATGGCTATCATCAAAAAGATAACACATAACAAGTGTTGGTGAGAGTGTGCACTGTTAGTGCAAATGTCAACTAGTACAGCCACTACATAAAACAGTACAGATGTTCATCATAAAATTAAAAACTAGAACCAACAATAATCCAGAAATCCCATTTATGGGTGTATATATAAAGGAAATAAAATAAAGATTTTGTTGAAATATCTGCAGTCTTATGTTCACTGCATTCACAACAGTCAAAATATGGAATTAACTTCAGTACCTTTTCTTTTCTTAATATTCCACATATAAGTGTTACATAGTGTTTGTCTTTCTCTGATGTACTTCACCTAGTACAAAGGCCTCAAGGTTTATCTAAGTTGTTGCAAATGGCAGGATTTCTTACTCTCTCATGGATGAATTAGTATTCCCCTCCCCCCAACACACACATATAGTATATCTCAATAAAGGTGGAGAAAATAAAGAAAAAACTGCCTATCTAGAATTGTGAATATGGCAAAAAGATACCTTCAAATAAAAGGAACATAAAAATTTCACAAAGAAAACTAAAACAAAACCAAGCAAATAGACTAATAAAGAGCACTCCTGAAAAACAGACAATCCAGACTGAATAAAAATCAATCACATGATATTTACAAGAGACATACTTTGAATATAACAGCACATATAGGTTACAGTAAAATGGAGAATAAATGTATACCATGCAAACTTTAACTATAAAATGCTGTTATGATTGTTACATTAGACAAATAATCAAGGAATATTACAAAGATTAAAAAAAACATATAATAATAAAGTGGTAAATAATCAGGAAGATAAAATGATTACAAATTTTTATATACCAAATAATGAGTCCCCAAATACATAAAACAAAACGTGAACTACAAGTAAAAATATGCAAATAGACAACCATAGGTGAGATTTTTACTACCCTTCTATTGGTAACGGAGGGAAGAAGCAAACACAAAAAATAGTAAACATATAGAAGATTTGAACAGCACTACTAATAAACATGATCAAATCAACATACAATCACAACTCCAACAATTACAGAATACACACTCCTTTTAGCTACACACTGAACATTCACCAACAGACCGAACAGCAAGCCTCTCTGAGTTTTTAAGGATAAAAAAATACAGGAAAAATTCTTAGAATATTATTGATTTAAGTTAAGACATCATCAACAAAAATGTTATCTGAAATATCCCAAATGTTTTGATAATTAGGAAATATTTTGAACTGAATGATAATGAAAGTACAAGATATCAAAATTTGTAGAATGCAGGTAAAACGGCGCTTAGAGGGAAATTTATAGCTTCACATACTTTATAATAAAAGAAAATTCTAAACCAATGATTTAAGCTTCCACCTTAAGAAACACACATTACATTTAAATGTTGGTTGCCCTCAGGTAAGGAGCAGAGAAAGATATTACTCCAAGACTACAAGAAAAAACATTTCTAATAACACACCCAAAATCTCTCACAGAGAAGAACATGTAAAATACAAGTCACACAATCATTCTGGGAGCTAAGGTGACAGAGGCTCTACCACCACTTTATAAGGTCCTATAAGGTCATCCTCTGTAAGAGGCTTCCAAGGTTGATCATGAGAAGTCCAAAGCCAGCTAATGGAAGAAAAAACATAGAAAAGCATGGCAGATTTTTATAATTCAGCTTTGGAAGTAGTATATAACACTTTTTCTAATACTCTATTAGCAAGAACATGTAAACTAGCCACATCTAGATAAATGGGAAGCAAGACGTCTGTTTTGGCCAGTACCCTCCTGGAACTTTATCCACTATGAAAAAGAAAACATAAATTTGGTAAGTGGCCAGTCATGTCTGCCAAAATCTGCCCTCTTGTCTATAAATATTTATATTTCTTCTTCCTACATAGAAAAAGTACTCACTTGCCTGGATACTTTAAGTACTGCTTACTGGGGCAAAAATATCAACCTAAAATATTTATAAAAGAACATTTCACAAAATTACATTATATGTATACAGAATAAAATATAACTATACAAATGAGCTATATCAATATGTTAGCACTAACGATATAAAGTTATTTGTGACATGTTAAGTGAAAAGAGAACTGTATGATTCTACTCTTAGATGATATCACACACATGCATTTATAGTAGCATAGAAAAAGATATGCAAAAATTCAAACTGTGACACTGACAGGCTTGTCCTCAATTCATTACAAAAAGTTTACATGTAAGACTTTACTAAAATGATATTCTCTGAGAAGTTATAGATCCTCAAAGAGAAAACCATAAGCCAGCAACTGAATCACAGATAACAGTGAAGTGACAAAAATCATGACATCTGCTATACATTTCATCATTCTACAAATATAGGGCAGTATAATAAAGTTACAGTAGTTAGAAGGATAGCTTAAAACTGAGAAAGAAAAAGTAAAGAGAGAATAAACGTCAAGGATAAGAACAGGAAACAATAAAAAATGTGGAACAGAACAGTCAATATCATAGTTTAGAATGAGTTTTAGATTTGCCTCTAAGCGTCATAAAGTAAACCTAAAAGAAAGATTTTAGACGATTTTTTCAACACTGCTTTTACTAATACCATATACATGTTTTCTCTGGATGCAAGTAAAAAAATAAATACGACATAGGTAGATGGAGAAGAACTTTTATTATTCCGTGAAACTAGACTGTTATTTTAACCTCAGATATAAGCTAAAATATTATTCTTTTCAGAGTTCTCTAAAGGCTGCTCTTTGTTGTTGATTTTTTGTATTAACTGCAGTTTCCGGCCAATCTGATCACCTTATCATTGTCCTTTTACCCAACTATATTATTGCTTAGAGAAATTTGTTTTTAAAGTCAAGATAAATGCTGTGACCCATCATGTGACACGGCAAATTTCATTCCGGAGTTAGGTATGGAATCACATATTGTAATATCATTTCAATGTCATTTTTCAGAAAAATAAACCATTTTCATACTTTTACTTGACACTAATCTTGTTCTGTTTTTCTTTTGTATTATTCAGCCTTTGAAATAGAAAGCACTTTCAACAAGTATACTTTTCAGTTTAACATGATAACCTAACTAGGTCTGAGGTTGAGTACTGTAATAGTGATAGCTAAGTAAAATGGTACAAATATGTTAAAATGATATTTTAAATATCAGTTCTCTTAATGTAAAGTTTTTATATTCCTGACCTCAGAGGAACTACAGGGGACTATTACTATAAAGTGAGTTGCCTCCTACTCCTAAAGCTGGGAAAACACTATCCAGTTAATAGAACTATTGGTTAGTGTGATAGTCACAGGAAATGGAGGCCATGGCTACACCCATTATTCATGAATTTCTGGCAATGGAAGGATCCTAATAATTGGATTTGACCACCCAAATTAAAATGAGCCTTAAGAAGTCAAAGCAAAATAATATGCCTAAAGGACTCAGCAATCAAGAAGGAAAAAAGAAAATCATGTATATATGAAACAGATGGAAGATTTAAAGCATAAAAAGACTTTTTGGAAGTTAAAAAAAAAAAAGACTATCAAATTTAAATATTCATTGGGCCAATTTAAGAATAATCACTATAAAGAATAAATTTAAAATCCTGTAAGGTGAATGGGGAAACAAATCTCAACACAAAAATATAAAAATGGAATTCATGAGGAAAAGGGTAAAGTCGAGATAAAATCTTGTATCAGAAAGCCTATACAAACTCCACTTCTACACACAGAGCATCCAGCCTGCCTCTCTCTTAAGAAAGCAAAGAGCTGCCAACACCAGACATTAAAGGAAATCATCAGTTACCAGTTTCAGTTCAGTTCAGTTCAGTCGTTCAGTCGTGTCCGACTGTTTGCGACCCCATGAATCACAGCACGCCAGGCCTCCCTGTCCATCATCAACTCCCGGAGCACTGTGCCTCAACTCCAAAGTTACCCTTCAGTTATCCGCTCTGTACTAATGAGCAGATGCTTCTCTCACAGTAAGCACTATTACTTCTCTTTCAGAGTAAGCACTACTTAAGCTGTATTCGCATATAGCTCTGGAAGAACACTACAGGAGGAAAAGGGCCTCTCTTCCTTTTCAGATGTCAGGCTAGTTATTCCTACTGTTAAGCCACAGTCCAACAGCAGCAATTATATAAAAGGAAATCCAGTGGTGTTTATCCCACGCTCATGACAAGAGTCGGAGAAGGCAATGGCACCCCATTCCAGCACTCTTGTCTGGAAAATCCCCTGGACGGAGGAGCCTGGTAGGCTGCAGTCCATGGGGTTGCTAAGAGTCGGACACGACTGAGCGACTTCATTTTCACTTTTCACTTTCATGCATTGGAGAAGGAAATGGCAACCCACCCCAGTGATCTTGCCTGGAGAATCCCAGGGACGGGGGAGCCTGGTGGGCTGCCGTCTACGGGGTTGCACCGAGTCGGGCACAACTGAAGCGACTTAGCAGCAGCAGCAGCAGCATGACAAGAGTGTGCAGTCCTTTGGCAACCTTATACCCCAGCCTGGGATGAGGGATCACCCTTGTGATGCAGGCCTACTGACATAAGACACTGGCATGCTTCAGGTCTCAAACTGGCAGCAGTGCTCCCATCTTTCATGTACAACTGTCTACCATGCTTAACATGGCTATAATTCAGTATTGTTTTCTGCTGCCCAGTAACTGTTAACCAGTTAGTTAAGGCAATCCAGTGAACTTCTCTGTTATTTAATAGTATCTAACTCCACTTGCTCCAATAAGGTCTGAACTCCTGCCTAGGGAACCCTCTCTTCCAAGGCTGTCTTTCCTTGAAAAATCTCCTTCAGCCCTAAAAGATTTAGTGTTATCTTTATATCTTTATAGTTCCTGTTCTATCATAGTTTAGTAATTATGTATAATACATTTTACCAATTCAAATTACTCTGTGGTTTCCAACTCCCAACTGATTCCAGATAAGTACAGAAATAGTCCTGGGAATGGTTCCAAATGATAACCCAGTAAAGATGAGATTTGGGGACTGGTGTGGTGATGTCCTGGGGATTAAGCACAGAGCTGAGATCCTGGCCAAGCAACTGGGATGCAAGTAATATATGGCATACAGCAGTTTTAGGAAACCAGTGAACCTTTCAGCTGTGTTTCATCGTGATGAAGTGTCAACTCAAGCACATGCCTTTGGAACTTTACTGGCTATTATATTTGCCACTGGGTTTCCCAAGTGGTAATAATGGTAAAGAATCCACCTGCCAATGCAGGAGACATAATAGACCTGAGTTCAATATCCGGGTCGGGAAGATCCCCTGGAGGAGGGCATGGCAGCCCACTCCAGTATTCTTGCCTGGAGAATCCCATAGACAAGAGCCTGGCAGCTTACAGTCCCTAGGGTCACAAAGAGTCTGACATGAATGAATGACTAAGTACAGCATAGGATACCTCTCATTATGGTAGTAAAGATGACAACTGAGCACTTAGAAAATGAAAAGCTCAAGTCCATTAACTCTCGGCTTAAGTCACACTGGGAGAACCAGAGAGCTGACACTGCTGAAAGTCAAACTAAAAATTCAATTGTGTACACTGCTGAATTACAAAAATCAGCTAAATTCAGTCTCAAGTTTCTCATTTGAAAATTTAAACCTTAACAGGGAAAGAATATGATCCTGAAATTCAAATGGAGCATCTAGTTGGTCTTAAATGAAACTAACAATTTTGACCCCTTCCCTACTCCCTAAACCTCCACTAGTAATTAGGAGCCTCCTATACAGCTAGAGGAGAGAGGGGATCAGAGGGCAGACAGACTGAAACTAAAATCACAGACAACTAGCCAATCTGATCACATGGACCACAGCCTTGTCTAACTCAATGAAACTAAGCCATGCCAGGTCACGGTGGAGAGGTCTGACAGAATGTGGTCCACTGGAGAAGAGAATGGCAAACCACTTCAGTATTCTTGCCTTGAGAATCCCATGAACTGTATGAAAAGGCAAAAAGATAGGACACTGAAAGATGAACTGCGCAGGTTGGTAGGTGACCAATATGCTACAGGAGATGAGTGGAGAAATAACTCCAGAAAGAATGAAGGGATAGAGCCAAAGCAAAAACAACACCCAGTTGTGAATGGGACTGGTGATGGAAGCAGGGTTCGATGCTGTAAAGAGCAATATTGCAAAGGAACCTGGAATGTTAGGTCCATGAATCAAGGCAAATTGGAAGTGGTCAAACAGGAAATGACAAGAGTGAACATCAACATTCTAGGAATCAGTGAACTAAGACGGACTGGAATGGGTGAATTTAACTCAGATGACCATTATATCTACTACTATGGGCAGGAATTCCTTAGAAAAAATGGAGCAGCCATCATAGTCAACAAGAGAGTCTGAAATGCAGTGCTTGGATGCAATCTCATAAACGACAGAATGATCTCTGTTCGTTTCCAAGGGAAACCATTCAATATCACGGTAATCCAAGTCTATGCCCCGACCAGTAACAGTGAAGAAGCTGAAGTTGAACAGTTCTATGAAGACCTACAAGACCTTCTAAAACTAACACCCCAAAAAGATGTCATTTTCATTATAGGGGACTGGAATGCAAAAGTAGGAAATCAAGAAACACCTGGAATAACAGGCAAATTTGGTCTTAGAGTACAGATTGAAGGAGGGCAAAGGCTAACAGAGTTCTGCTGAGAGAATGCACTGGTCATGGCAAACACCCTCTTCCAACAACACAACAGAAGATTCTACATGTGGACATCACCGGATGGTCAACACTGAAATCAGACTGATTATATTCTTTGCAGCCAGAGATGGAGAAGTTCTACACAGTCAGCAAAAACAAGAATGGGAGCTGACTGTGGCTCAGATCATGAACTCCTTATTGCTAAATTCAGACTTAAATTGAAGAAAGTGGGGGAAACCACTAGACCATTCAGGTATGACCTAAATCAAATCCCTTATGACTATTCAGTAGAAGTGAGAAATAGATTTAAGGGATAGATCTGATAGACAGAGGCCTGATGAACTCTGGACGGAGGTTCGTGACATTGTACAGGAGACAGGGAGCAAGACCATCCCCATGGAAAAGAAAGGCAAAAAAGCAAAATGGTTGTCTGAGGAGGCGTTACAAACAGCTGTGAAAAGAAGGGAAGCAAAATGCAAAGGAGAAAAGGAAAGATATGCCCATTTGAATGCAGGGTTATAAAGAATAGCAAGGAGACATAAGAAAGCCTTCCTTAGCAATCAATGCAAAGAAATAGAGAAAAACAATAGAATGGGGAAAATTAGAGATCTCTTCAAGAAAATTAGAGATACCAAGGAAATGTTTCATGCAAAGATGGGCTCAATAAAGGACAGAAATGGTAGGGACCTAACAGAAGCAGAAGGTATCAAGAAGACATGGCAAGGATACACAGAAGAACCACACAAAGAAGATTTTCACGACCCAGATAATCACGATGGTGTGATCACACACCTAGAGCCAGACATCTCGGAATGTGAAGTCAAGTGGGCCTTAGGAAGCATCACTACGAACAATGCTAGTGGAGGTGATAGAATTCCCGTTGAGCTATTTTGAATCCTGAAAGATGACGCTGTGACAGTGTTGCACGCAATATGCCAGCAAATTTGGAAAACTCAGCAGTGGCCACAGGGCTGGAAAAGGTCAGCTTTCATTCCAATCCCAAAGAAAGGCAACCCCAAAGAATGCTCAAACTACTGCACAATTGCACTCATCTCACATGCTGGTAAAGTAATCCTTAAAATTCTGCAAGCCAGGCTTCAGCAATACGTGAGCCGTGAAGTCGCAGATGTTCAGGCTAGTTTTAGAAAACGTAGAGGAACCAGAGATCAAATTGCCAACATCTGCTGGATCATCAAAAAAGCAAGAGAGTTCCAGAAAAAAAAATCTATTTCTGCTTTACTGACTATGCCAAGCCTTTGACTGTGTGGATCATAATAAACTGTGGAAAATTCTGAAAGAGATGGGAATACCACACCACCTGACCTGCCTCTTGAGAAACCTGTATGCAGGTCAGGAAGCAACAGTTAGAAATGGACATGGAACAACAGACTGGTTCCTAATAGGAAAAGGAGTACGGAAAGGCTGTATATTGTCACCCTGCTTATTTAACTTGTATGCAGAGTACATCATGAGAAACTCTGGGCTGGAAGAAGCACAAGCTGGAATCAAAATTGCTGTGAGAAATACCAATAACCTCATATATGCAGATGACACCACCCTTATGGCAGAAAGTGAAGAAGAACTAAAGAGCCTCTTGCTGAAAGTGAAAGAGGAGAGTGAAAAAGTTGGCTTAAAGCTCAACATTCAGAAAACTAAGATCATGGCATCTGGTCCCATCACTTCATGGCAAACAGATGGGGAAACAGTGGGAACAGTGGCTGACTTTATGTTTCTGGGCTCCAAAATCACTGTAGATGGTGACTGCAGCCATTAAATTAAAAGACACTCCTTGGAAGGAAAGTTATGACCAACTTAGATAGCATATTAAAAGCAGAGACATTACTTTGCCAACAAAGGTCCATGTAGTCAAGGCTATGGTTTTTCCAGTGGTCATGTATGGATGTGAGAGTTGGATTGTGAAGAAACCCGAGCGCAGAAGAATTGATGCTTTTGAACTGTGGTGTTGGAGAAGACTTGAAAGTCCCTTGGACTGCAAGGAGATGCAACCAGTCCATCCTAAAGGAGATCAGTCCCGGGTGTTCAATGAAGGACTGATGCTGAAGCTGAAACGCCAATACTTTGGCCACCTGATGTGAAGAGCTGACTCCTTTGAAAAGACCCTGATGCTGGGAAAGATTGTGGGCAGGAGGAGAAGGCGATGACAGAGGATGAGATGTTTGGATGGCATCACCGACTCAATGGACATAGGTTTCGGTGGACTCCAAGAGTTGGTGATGGACAGAGAGGCCTGGCGTGCTGCGGTTCATGGCGTCGCAAAGAGTCAGACACGACTGAGTGACTGAACTGAACTGTACAGGTGGAAACAGCTTGCTTTCCAGTGTCTAAGAACACTAGCCCTCTTTGGCTTAAAAATCTTCTGATAGTCTGACATGGAAAAATTATTGAAGGGTTATGCTCATTTTCCTAAAGACCCGCCACAGCCAACTCCTTTGGCCATTAGATTCATAACTAGAGTAAAAACTCAGCATGATCCAGGTGGAACAGGTACACACTATGACCAAGAGGAAATAGCTTACATACCCAGAAGAAACTAGAGAACCATGTGTAGAGTGGATTCCTGAAGTATTTGACCACAGAGGGTAAAATATAATGCCACATCAGGACAAATTATTTCACATGGGTACACTCAGCAGAGAGAACAGATTTAATACACTATTTCATATAGCTGAAAGTGGTGATCATTATTTTCTAGTTGGTGCACCAAAAGCTGGATTTAAAGGTTGAGATGCCAGAGCTTTCTTAGCATTGTTATGGAAGGAAGGAGGAAAGAATGTAATGATTTAGGGAGCTGAACTGGACTTACTATCATGTGAGAATTTCATACTGCCATTCCTCATCTATGTTACGTAAGAGAGCCCAGGGAGGAATGACATCTACCATCCTTACAAAGGTCTGTGATCACTCTCCTTTGTGAGCCTGGTAAGAGTGCAGGGAAAGTGGTCATCAAGAAGAGCTTTCAGGCTTCAATGGAGATGATGAGAGCCAAGGTAACACAGTTCCAAGAGGATATACTTAAGCACCAAAAACAAAGTGGGTACATTACCTGTTCAGGGCATCAGGGATGTACTTATCATCAGAACTTGGCAGCAGCGAAATGGTTACAGCGCCCCCAGGAACAAAATAGGTGTGCAGTCCGTGTTTAATATAACAGGAAAAATGCTAGGTCTTGTAGCCAAAAGTCTGTCACCAACACATAGTGCAGAGTTAAAGCCTTCTCATCAAGTTAACTTCTCACCATGAACTTAAAGCCTTCTCACCTGCCAAATCTGAGTTAGCTCACAGATGCAGGGTGGGCTGAATAAAATGGAAACCAGGTCCCTTGCCAAGGACCTTGCAGAAGAAGTTAAGTCACACCATATACCCTCCTCTTAACCTTCCCCAGAGTCCTGCAGCCACTAGTTAACAGTACTATATACTGTAAAAATGAAATAGTTATTAATAAACATTGTCTCTGAATAGCCCTTGATTCCTGGCACTGTGGTTCACAAGTGAACCACCATGTATCATGGTGATACATGATACATGGTTCAGGTGATATGCATGGAGTTGTTAACTCCAGCCTGACCAAGAATGAGGTCAAATGGTCCAGGAATTCACCCTGTGGTTATTTCCTTGGTTCCTGAATATATACTTGGAACAGACATACCTGGCAACTGGAAGAAACCCACATTAACTTTCTGATCTATGGAATAAGAGGCATTATGGTAGCAATGTCTGAAGAAAGTTTATGGAACTTCCTTTCCTTACCAAGATAATAAACTAGAAGCAATATAACATCCCTGGGGGAATTAGAATTTAACCAAAGACTTCAAAGAGGGAGAGGTAGAGAAATCTATCTTATGCCTACTAAACTCAGCAGGTTGGCCAACACCAAAGTCAGATGGAAACTGGAGAACAACTATGGATCATTGTAAGCTTAATCAAGTGGTGACTTTCATGGCACCTGCAGACCCTGTCAACTGATATGCAGCTACCAACCTGGTTGGCTTACCCAGGTGGGCTCAGTGGTAAAGAATCTGCCTGCCAATGCAGATGCCGGAGACATGGGTTTGATCCCTGGGTCAGGAAGATCCTCTGGAGGAGGAAATGGCAACCCACTCCAGTGTTCTTGCTGGGAAATCCCATAAACAGAGGAGTTTGGTGGATTACAGTTTATGGGGTTGCAAAGAGGTGGACACGACTGAGCACACACAGAATCTGGCTAATGACTTTTTTCCTTATTTACAAGGACCACTCAAAGTAAGTTGTTTTTATCTGGAATGTATAAGAAAGTACAATTTTCATACTGTTGCCTCATCACTGTTAATTTCCCTGCTGTCATGAACAGCTTCGTGGTTACCTACATCTCCCAATCTTTGAGAGTCAGGAATCTAGATACAACTCAGCTGAATTTTCTCATAGGGTCTCACAAGGCTGCAATCAAGGTATTTGCTATCCTACATTATCACTTGGAGGTGCAAATGAGAAAGAATCTACTACTAAGCTCACTTATGTTGTTGGGAGCCTTTATTTCCTTGTGGTTCGTTAAAGAACTGAGGACCTTGACCATCTGCCAGCTATTTGCTGGAAACAAGTTCCAAATCCAAGAAGTTGCCCACAGTTTCTTGCCACATAGACTTCCCCAACATTATCAATTACTTTGTCAAGCCAACAACCAGAATCCTTAGACCAAATCGCCTAGCAAGACAGAATCTTGTATAACAAAGGGTAATGTAAGAATTGCACTCTCATCACCCTTGCTATAATTGATGGTTAGAAGCAAGTCATAGGTCTCAACACAGTCAATGGGATGAGACAAGAGCATGAATATAAGGAAGCCATTGGGGGCAACATTTGAGTCTACCGCCAAAGCAGTCCACAGGAATCTTGATCATCTTTACATTCCACAAAACATCACATTAGTTCACTATTTTGATGACATGCCGCAACCATTGAATGCCTAAATACTTAACTGAAACGGCCATGAGGCCCCTAATGATTTTAGGTTACTGCCCTCTATTTTGTGTATATCTAAGGTTTGCTTCTAGTTAATACCTTCTGTTCATCATATTCAATCAGCACAATGCTGTCAAAAATAATAGTGAGTAATTACATTGAATAAATATCAAAAGAGAATCTTGAAAGAAATGAAACTATTATTTTGAGAAGCAGGACTGGGAGTAAGTAGGTAAAGTCATGACAAATTGCAATTATAGTCCCTGTACTCTTTGATTTCTCTAAAAAATCATGTACATACATATAAATGAATTGGCTTACAAAAGGAAGAAAACAAAGATATGGATGAGAAATACTAGGTGAATAAACAAAACGAGATATGCTGAGTGGAAATATTAAAATTAAACGGAAATTTAAAATTTGAAACACTAAACAGAAAATAGATATTATATAATTCTAAAAGGCTAAATACTAAAGACATTTAAATAAGTACAACGTTTGCTTTAAGTTTGCTTTTAGAATTCTCATTCCAATTATTTTTCATATAATCTTTTTCTAATTGTTTTATGACATTACTGTGTATATTTCTCAACTACATTTTTAAAAAATTATTTACTTATTTTTGGCTGTGCCAGGTCTTCCTTGCTCTGTGCAAGCTTCTGGTTCTGGTGGGTTCTCTAGTTCCAGAACATGAGTTCTAGAGCATGCAGGCTCAGTAGCATTTGGAATCTTCCCAGACTAAGGATGGAACCAGTGTTCCCTGCACTGGCAGAGAGACTCCTGACCACTGAACCACCAGAAATACACTCTACTCACTTAGACTTCGGTGTATTACAGGAGATAAAGTTCTGCATTTTTTTTCAAGTTGTTAATAAAGTGACAACTATGAAGAGAAACAAATAGGTAGGGCACAATTTTTAACAAATTATTATATATACTGAGGTCTGTTTGTGTTTAACTGATCCATTTTCCAGTTGTTAAGCAAATCACCAACATTAATATTCTCTGTAGTTTTATAGTCTACTAAATGGCACACGGACTCCTGTTACTCTTTATTTTTAGAATTTTCTTGGCCACTTAAATGTAATTTGTTCTTCTCAATCACTTCAGCAATTTCAAAATCAATGAATAAGATTCTGAATGGTGTTGCATTATATAAATAAATTAATTTTAAAAGACTTTTAAAGGATTTATTAATGAACAATACTATTTCAGGAAAAAACTGATCTACTTCTAAGAAACAAAATCCTAGGGATTCAAAGTTCCACCATTTAAAAACACTTTTTTGACTGATGTATAGTTGCTTTAGTATAAAGAAATAAAATTTATATTTATATTTAATTTATAATTATAATTTAAATTTTAATTTAATTATAAATAATTTATAATTTATTTCTTTATATAAACTATTTCTTTATAAAGAAAAATAAAGTATAAAGTATGATTTAGTATAAAGTATAAAGAAATATACTTTATTTTTCTTTATAAAGAAAAACTATACAGTATAAAGAAAGCTGAGCACCGAAGAATTGATGCTTTTGAACTGTGGTGTTGGAGAAGACTCTGGAGAGTCCCTTGAACAGCAAGATCAAACCAGTCCATCTGAAAGGAAATCAGTCTTGAATATTCATTGGAAGGACTGATGTTGAAGCTGAAATTCCAAAACTTTGCCACCTGATGCGAAGAACTGACTCATTTGAAAAGACCCTGACGCTGGGAAAGATTGAAGGTGGGAGGAGAAGGGGGCGACAGAGCATGAGATGGTTGGATGGCATCATCGACTCGATGGACATGGGTTTGGGTGGACTTGGGGAGTTGGTGATGGACAGGGAGGCCTGGCGTGCCGCAGTCCATGGGGTCACAAAGAGCTGGACACCACTGAGCAATTGAACTGAACTGAATCCCATAGTCCCACTTTTCTCCTCCCCACAGGATAAGTACTAGTTTTCTATATCTGAGTCTGCTTCCTTTTGCATATACATTCATTTGTATTATTGTTTATATTCCACATGTGATATCATACAGTATTATCTTTCTTTGACTTATTTCACTAAGCATAATATTCTCTAGGACCATCCACATTATTACAAGTGGCAAGATTTCACTCTTTTTGAGGCTTGTGTGTGTATATATATATATATATATATATATATATATATATATATATATGACATTTTCTTTATCCATTCAACAGTTGGATATTTGGGTTGCTTTCACATCTTGGCTATTGTAAACAGTGCTGCTGAGAACAATGAGATGCATGTGTCTTTCCAAGTACGTGTTTCCATTTTGTTCAGATATATTGCGGAGACTGGGTTTTTTGGGATTATATACTAGTTCTATTTTTAGTTTTTTAAGAAATTCCACACTATTTCTCACAGTGGCTGTACCAATTTACATTCTCAACAATGGTGTTACAAGGGTTTCCTTTTCTCCACATCCTCTCCAACACTTGCTCTTTGTAGACTTTCAGAGGACAGCCATTTTGACTGGTGTGAGGTCATTGTCAACTATTTAATAAATGTTGAATATATGCATTTTACTGTGGAATGTGGTATCAGTTCAGTTCAGTTGCTCAGTCGTGTCCGACTCTGTGACCCCATGAATTGCAGCATGCCAGGCCTCCTTGTCCATCACCAATTCCCAGAGTTTACTCAAACTCATGCCCATCGAGTCGGTGATGCCATCCAGCCATCTCATCCTCTGGCATCCCCTTCTCCTCCTGCCCCCAATCCCTCCCAGGTTCAGGGTCTTTTCCAATGAGTCAACTCTTTGCATGAGGCGGCCAAAGTACTGGAGTTTCACCTTCAGCATCAGTCGTTCCAATGAACACCGAGGACTTATCTCCTTTAGGATGGACTGGTTGGATCTCCTTGCAGTCCAAGGGACTCTCAGGAGTCTTCTCCAACACCACAGTTAAAAAGCATCCATTTTTCAGCACTCAGCTTTCTTCACAGTCCAACTCTCACATCCATTCATGACCACTGGAAAAACCATAGCCTTGACCAGACAGACCTTTGTTGGCAAAGTAATGTCTCTGATCTTTAATATGCTATCTAGGTTGGCCATCACTTTCCTTCCAAGGAGTAAAAGTCTTCTAATTTCACGGCTGCAGTCACCATCTGCAGTGATTTTGGAGCCCAAAAAAATAAAGTCTGACTCTTGTCTCCACTGTCTCCCCATCTATTTCCCATGAGGTGATGGGACCAGATGCCATGATCTTAGTTTTCTGAATGTTAAGCTTTAAGCCAACTTGTTCACTCTCCTCTTTCACTTTCAGCAAGAGGCTTTTTAGTTCCTCTTCACTTTCTGCCATAAGGGTGGTGTTATCTGCATATCTGAGGTTACTGATATTTCTCCTGGCAATCTTGATTCCAGCTTGGGCTTCTTTCAGCCCAGCATTTCTCATGATGTACTCTGCATGTAAGTTAAATAAGAAGGGTAATAATATACAGCCTTTCCGTACTCCTTTTCCTATTAGGAACCAGTCTGTTGTTCCATGTCCAGTTCTAACTGTTGCTTCCTGACCTGCATACAGGGTTTCTCAAGAGGCCGGTCAGGTGGTCTGGTATTCGCATCTCTTTCAGAATTTTCCACAGTTTATTGTGATCCACACAGTCTAAGGCTTTGGCATAGTCAAATGTGGTATAGTAGATACAAGAAGTGCTTGTCATAGTTGCTGATACTCAAAACTACTTAATCTTGAGGCTTTTTGGAGAGAGGGGTATGGGGACAGGGAGGGACACAAACATATCGTAAGTGTGCAGCTAGTATCTAGTATGAGAGAAGTACATGCATTAAACTTGACTGGAAGAAGCTGTATACACTTTAAAGAAAGCTAAGGGAGTTTGCCTCACATTGAACAGATGTTTTTAAAATAACAGTTAACTGTGACCACCTGTTTTTCAGTAAGCCATCATCAGGAGCTGATAATGGAAAACTGAAGAGAAAATGCAGCCTGCTATTCTGTTGGCCAGAAGTTCATTCAAGTTTTTCTATATCATCTTATGGAAAAACCCAAATGAAGTATTTGGCCAACCCAATATTAATGATGTCAGAGTTTAAGTTAAACTAGTGATTCAAGATGTTTTTATTTCATGAACCAGCAAGTCTAAATATATGATTTGAGAGAGGAGCAAAGAGGTGCCAACAACTTAACAGTAAAATAATAAAAAACAAAATATGAGAAAAACAGTCAGTACTTGCCTTTATTTTTCTATTCTGCATGAATTGCTGTCAAAGAATTAATGGAACTATTCTGAACTGTTATGTTTCTTTGCATACTCACAACAGTCCTTTACTAGAAGAGATACTGATATCAAAACAACTAAAAATGTCCAAATGAGTTATTTTTTTTATTAACCTCAGCATTTTATTCCAAGCAGCATTTTATCAGAGTACATTGTCTAATGCACATTTCAAAAGAACATGATTTATTTGTGGTAACTGACATTACACACACTTGGCAAGGTCTGCCTTGGCTTAGAATATGACCTCTCAGAATACTTTTCTTTATAACTTTCTCCAGCTTTAACCAAAATTTTAGCATGATGCATTCTAAAATTCCCCTACAATATCTACAAATACAAGTCCAAGACAGAATCAAAACGACATTAAGTCTCACTGAAAGGTGAGCTTTGAATTTTATCATACACCAAGTATGACTAAAATATTTTGTATCACAACACACTGCCATAAATTAGCCTTATTTATTCTCACAAGGAGCCTAATGTGCACAATATCAATCACGGATAAGGAAACTACAGGTAAAAGATGTTTAGTGACTCTCAAAGCCATCTCAGCTGAATAATGAAAATTTTGTCTTCTAATAGTGCAGCATTTTCCCCAGTAATGTCTAATAAGGCTCACTTTTAGTCAATGAAAGCTAAAAATACCTGGAGAATTGAATGCACTGAATTTTCAAATCATCTTAAGCCACGTTTACTCTGAAAACTGAAGTCAGTAAATCTCTTAAAATGACTAAGTAACCTGTATAAACATTAAAACTACTTAGCCATATACAATGGAAAAAAGACAACCTTTTTAACAAGTGGTGCTGGGAAAACTGGTCAACCACTTGTAAAAGAATGAAATTAGAACACTCTAACACCATACACAAAAATAAACTCAAAATGGATTAAAGATCTACATGTAAGACCAGAAACTATAAAACTCCTAGAGGAGAACATAGGCAAAACACTCTCCGACATAAATCACAGCAGGATCCTCTATGACCCACCTCCCAGAATATTGGAAATAAAAGCAAAAATAAACAAATAGGACCTAATGAAACTTAAAACCTTTTGCATAACAAAGGAAACTATAAGCAAGGTGAAAAGACAGCCCTCAGATTGGGAGAAAATAATAGCAAACGAAGCAACAAAGGATTAACCTCAAAAATATACAAGCAACTCCTGCAGCTCAATTCCAGAAAAATAAATGACCCAATCAAAAAATGGGCCAAAGAACTAAACAGACATTTCTCCAAAGAAGACATACAGATGGCTAACAAACCCATGAAAAGGTGCTCAACATCACTCATTATCAGAGAAATGCAAATCAAAACCACAATGAGGTACCATTACACGCCAGTCAGGATGGCTGCTATCCAAAAGTCTACAAGCAATAAATGCTGGAGAGGGTGTGGAGAAAAGGGAACCCTCTTACACTGTTGGTGGGCATGCAAACTAGTACAGCCACTATGGAGAACAGTGTGGAGATTTCTTAAAAACTGGAAATAGAACTGCCATATGACCCAGCAATCCCACTTCTGGGCATACACACTGAGGAAACTAGGTCTGAAAGAGACACGTGCACCCCAATGTTCATCACAGCACTGTTTATAATAGCCAGGACATGGAAGCAACCTAGATGCCCACCAGCAGACGAATGGATAAGGAAGCTGTGGTACATATACACTATGGAATATTACTCAGCCATTAAAAAGAATACATTTGAATCAGTTCTAACGAGATGGATGAAACTGGAGCCCGTTACACAGAGTGAAGTAAGCCAGAAAGATAAAGACCAATACAGTATACTAACGCATATATATGGAATTTAGAAAGATGGTAAAGATAACCCTATATGCAAAACAAAAAAAAGAGACACAGATGTACAGAACAGACTTTTGGACTCTGTGGGAGAAGGCGAGGGTGGGATGTTTCGAGAGAACAGCATCAAAACATGTATATTATCTAGGGTGAAACAGATCACCAGCCCAGGTTGGATGCATGAGACAAGTGCTCGGGGCTGGTGCACTGGGAAGACCCAGGGGGATGGGGTGGGGAGGGAGGGGGGTGGGGGGATCGGGATGGGGAATACATGTAAATGCATGGCTGATTCATGTCAATGTATGGCAAAAACCACTACAATACTGTAAACTAATTAGCCTCCAACTAATAAAAATAAATGGAAAAAATAAATAAATAAAACCACTTAGCCCACTTTTTTCCTGCTCTAGAATACTACACAGTTTTTGGTTTCTTTCTCTTAATTCACTCTCCAACTGACTTTCCTTCCAACTATTTTCTCTGAAAACATCCAGAACTAGCAGTTCACTGTAAAATTCCTCTACACGTTTAAACAATTCGATGTCTCTATATCCTTAATGCAATCTGAAACTTGGCTGTTCTCCCTAATGGCTTCAGAATACTACATACTTCCTTTTTTGTGCTTTATGATAACTGGCTTTAATATCATACCCAAGCCACCCTGTTTCTATCAGCATTCCAGACTCATCAGCCTTTAAGATCCTTGCCAGGTGGCTTACCTTCCTACTACTCACCCTTTTTATGATACACTAATTATCCCCCTAGGACTTACCTAGTGGCTCAGACGGTAAAAGTGTCTACCTACAATGCGGGAGACCCAGGTTCAATCCCTGGGTTGGGAAGATCCCCTGGAGAAGGAAATGGCAACCCACTCCAGTACTCTTGCCTGGAAAATCCCATGGACAGAGGAGCCTGGTGGGCTACTGTCCATGGGGTGGCAAAGAGTTGGACACAACCGAGCAACTTCACCTGGGTCATCTCTCTCTCTCTCTCCCCTACGTAACTGAACCTTTGTTTCTTGGTCAAGGTCTTCCCTTCCACCCCAATCAAAGCATCTCGAGTCAATTCTAAAATGTTAATAAAGATATATCCAATATCTTAAGATACATAATTTTTACTTCTGATCATCTGAAAAACCATCAATATTTTAAATTCAAATTCCCCAAATACATCTAAGACATTGAGGAACTACTTCCCCTTTGAAATCATTAAATTTCCATATTACCTGGCATGATCTCTGTTCATTAAACACATAACGTCTTATACTCATGCTGTACCTTTTGAGCCTCATCAATAAACTTCAGTTTTGTAACTTCTTTATTTTCAGTTAATTTTTTTACCAATTATTGGAGTGCCATTACAATTTATCATACAAACTAGAAAAACTTAAAGGGTGAAAGGGGGTACTATTAATTATACTAGAAAAGTCTGTCCTAAATCTTTTCAATCTCTTGCCAGGATTCTCAACTGCTTTATGCTGCTGAGGCTGGCTTCAACCAGTAACACAAGGTTATTCTGGAATTAAATGTTCAAGTTAGTAGAAAAGTGGAGTTAAAGTCACCCTAACTATTTTTTTCTCTTCCATTTTACTCTGGGATTGATCAAGTCCTTCTACAATTTATTAAATGAGTAAATATCATTTCATAAACCAAACAGTTCTAAAAAGATTTTTTAAATAACACCTTTTAAAACAATCTTCCCAATCCTTATTATCCCTGAAGAATAACCTACTGTTGTATCAGTATGTGGAAAAGGTGTGAAATGGCTGGCTACAAATGACCAGGAAGTGATATCACAGCAGAAAAATCTAAGATATATGTGTGGATATGATGACATGATAATTAAAACTGATGACTGTAGTGAAAATACACCTGCCTTGCAGTTAATGCATGAGATGTTGTCATAAAGTTGGCAATAAGATTTTCCAAGTATTGAATATATGTCTATAATGTACCTTTTGAAATCAAAATGACTAAATTATGAAGTACTGGTATTTCAAAACCAAAGTTAGGCTATGGATATTATACACAAATGATTTCCTATCATATCTACCAGAAAAACCCTGTTAATCACACTATTCTCAGTTAAAATATAGGATCTTAGTAAAAATACAGATTAACATTTGTCAGACCTACTTAAAATGGACAGGAAGAAAAGACCTAAGCACAACCAAGTTTAATGTCATAAGACATCAAAGTTCACAAGGAAAAGCTAACAAGAAATATATCTAGGCAAGCATCTCTGAGTGATGAGTGAAAGTTGGAGTTTTATTAGAGTACATGAAATATGTGACTTTCTTGAAAATGTGTATTCATATACTACAGAATTTCTGTAGTCAGAAAGCATTCATATTTGACCACAAAGATGCTGCAAACAACACAACATATATACATACTTTTTAAAACTGTTAATGTCAGATTAGTTTGCATTGTTTCAAGTAATCAGAACCCTCAAAAGACTACAACTATTGAAAAGGAGTCACTGGCACAAACCAAATGGAATATATTTCTCCATCCTCTCACTTTCAGTCTATATGAGTCTTTAGGTCTGAGGTGGGTTTCTTGTAGACAGCATATATATGGGTCTTGTTTGTGTATCCATTCAGCCAGTCTGAATCTTTTGGTTGGAGAATTTAATCCATTTACATGTAAAGAAATTATTAATATATATGTTCCTACTGCCATTTTCTTAATTGTTTGGGGTTTGCTTTTGTAGATATTTTTCTTCTCTTGTATTTCGTGACTATGTAAGTCCCTTTAACATTTGTTGTAAAGCTGATTTGGTGGTACTGAATTTTCTTAACTTTCACTTGTCTGAAAAGCTTTTGATTTCACCATCAATTTTGAAAGAGATCCTTACCAGGTATAGTAATCTTGGCTGTAGATTTTTCCCTTTCAGTATTTTAAATATATTCTGCCATTCCCTTCTGACCTACAGAGTTTCTGCTGAAAGATCAGCTGTTAAACATATGGGGTTTCCCTTGTATGTTACTTGTTGCTTTTCCCTTGCTGCTTTTAATATTCTTTCTTTGTGTTTAGTCTTTGTTAGTTTGATTAGTATGTGTCTTGGCATGTTTCTCCATGGTTTTATCTTGTATGGGACTCTTTGCGTCTCTTGAACTTCACTGACTATTTCCTTTTCCATGTTGGGGAAATTTTCTATAATCTCTTCAAAATTTTTCTCATACCCTTTCGTTTTCTCTTCTTCTGGGACCCCTATAATTCAAATGTTGTTGGGTTTGATATTGTCCGTGAGGACTCTTGAGAGTATCCTCAGATCTTTTCACTTTTTTACTTTATTCTGCTCTTCAGAAGTTATTCCCACCATTTTATCTTCCAGCTCACTGATTCTCTCCTCTGCTTCAGATATTCTGCTACTGATTCCTTCTAGAGTATATTTAATTTCAATAATTGTGTTGTTTGTAAGTTTATTCTTTAATTCTCCCAGCTCTTTGTTAACTGACTCTTGCATTTTCTTCATTTTTCTTTCAAGGTTTTTGATCATTTTTACTATCATTATTCTGAATTCTTTTATAGGTAGTTTGCCTGTTTACGTCTTCATTTATTTGGACTTCTGTGTTTCTAATTTGTTCCTTCATTTGTTTAGCATTTCTCTGCCTTTTTATTATTATTCTTAACTTATTCTGTTTGAGGTCTCCTTTTCCCAGGCTTGAAGGTTGAATTCTTTCTTCGCTTTGGTTTTTGCCCTCCTAAGGCTGGACCAGTGGTTTGTGTAAGCTTCATATAGGGTGAGATTTGTGCTGAGATTTTTGTTGCTGTTTCTTTTTCCAGTTATGAGCAAGTGAGACGGTAATCCTGTCTGCTGATGACTGGGTTTGTATTTTTGTTTTGTTTCTTGTTTAGATGAGGCATCCTGCACAGGGTGCTACTGGTGGTTGGGTGATGCTGGGTCTTCTATTCAAGTGGTTGCCTTTGTGTCAGTTCACACTATTTGATACTCCCTAGGGTTTATAGTTCTCTGGTAGTCTAGGGTCTTGGAGTTAGTGCTCCAACTCCAAAGGCTCAGAGCTTGATCTCTTTTTTTTTTTGGCCACTTTGTGTAACAGGATGCTAGTTCCCCAACCAGGGACCGAGCCCATGTTCCCTGATATTCTTCTGGAAGAGAAGCCGCTGGAAGGAAACAGATATTCTGAAGCTTCTGTGAGCATCATAGAAAGATCTGACCACCACTATTTCTTCTCCATGCACTTACGTTTTTAAAACCAATTTCAAATTTGTTACTACTCTCTTCATCTCTGTTCATGCTTATTAAAAATTCTAGCTTTGACTCCAGGTTAAGAAATCCTGTACTAGATCAAAAGTCCTGAACAGGAGGAAATCGTTTTTGTCTTCCATTTTCAAAGGCTTGGGTGTCCCTTGCAGCTCAGCAAGTAAAGAATCCACTTGTCATGTACGAAACCTGGGTTAAATCCCTGGGTTGGGAAGATCTCCTGGAGAAGGGAAAGGCTATCCACTCCAGTATTCTGGCCTGGAGAGTTCCATGGACTATATAGGTGACGGGGTCACAAAGAGTCAGACACGACTAAGAGACTTTCACTTTCACTTTTTCAAAGGTTTAGGACTAAAGCCCAGAAAATAATAAGGAACGCTATCAACATATATATAATTTTCTTAAACAGTTTAGAAACAAATCCTGGAAATATTTTCTGAAAGGTTCTGCTTTATACATGATTAGTTAGTATATACAGTAAGAAACTACAACAGCACATAATCCAAATTTACTGAGGTGGACCAATGAAGAAATGCTAAGAAATCTCATTTATACCTCAATACATCTTTATTTATGCTTCCCTAAGGGCACAGCATTAAAGAATCTGCCTGCCAATGCAGGAAATACCAGTTTGATGCCTGGGTAGGGAAGATCCCCTGGAGAAGGAAACGGCAACCCACTCAAGTATTCTCTTGTTTTAAAATTTTATTTATTTTTTATTTGATGGACGACTGCTTTACAATTCTGTGGTGGTAAAGAATCCATGGAATTCTCCAGGCAAGAATACTGGAATGGATTGACATTCCCTTCTCCAGAGGATCTTCCTGACCCAGGGATTAAATCTGGGTCTCCTTCATTGTAAGCAGATTGTTTACCTTCTGAGCCACCAGAGAAGCCCTAAGAACTAGACTGACTCAGGGAAGAATCAGAAACTCACTTTAATGTTAATATCTTTTCTCCTGAAAATACTGACAAGCAGAACAAGAAAATATTGACAAATAGCAGAACAAGATTGTCTTCACTTGCTCATTTTTCCACTGTGGTTGGTAAACAGTAGATAAATGTAAATGTAGATGTATCTTTGAGAAACAGTAGACAATGCTTAATACTTCAAAATCTATGCAACACAAAAACTGCAAGGTATAGAGTTTATGTTTGGAACTTTGTTACAACTGCTGTCAAATGAGCAAAGCATTTTAAGGCACTAAACTGATTATGAAATAGTCTGGAACAGTTCCAAATGTCAGTTTAAGATATGCACAAATAATAATGATATGGGACCATGAATCTTAAACAATAAAGGAGCTGAAAAATAACCCAGTCAAATATCTAAAATGGATCGATGATTATTGTATAAAAATTTAATCATTTATGGGAGAAACCTTGGGTTATAAAATCAAACATTTCTGAAGTTAAAATTAAGCTACTCTGATTCTAAGGTGTGTACCCTGGTATGTTAATACCATGACTAAAGTAACTATTTCATTTATTCAATTACTATTTGAAGTTCTATGTAAAACCTAACACAGGATAAAAAATATATATATAGGTTTCTTTTCTTTTATTGGCATAATTCTGATGCAAGTTCAAACTCTCTTGTTAAATGTTTTCTTCACATTTTATTAAATTTCATTACATTTGTAATATTAAGAAAGTCACAAAAAATACTAGTGACAAAGTATATACAGATATTTTAATATAATAAAACATCACTATCAGCTATAATAGAGGTAAGCTGAAGAATAAACCCTGACAGTTTGTGGACAGTCTTTTTAAAAAAAATTAAAATGTGTTTAGACAACTAAATTAATATTCCCTTTTAAGTGAGAAGCATATGTGTTGGTAGTTTGACCACATTGATATGGCCATTATGCAAGCCCAAATGAAGCCAAATTTTTTTCTCATCAATAAGTAGTACTAACAGATAATTCAGGATGAAGGTGATACTTCTTTCTTTGTAATGTATTGAGAAACAGCTCTTTCTGACCAAAATTCACCTAAGGCTTCAAAAGGTAGTCTATCACGTTTAAATGATTCTAGAATGTCATCCTAACCTTTTATTTTAGACATAATCAAAGATGACATTAATTTGTCTGCCTTTAGAGAATCAGATTTCTTATCCTTGGACTAAGAGTTCAGTTCAGTCGCTCAGTCATGTTAGACTCTTTGCAACCCCGTGGACTGTAGCACACCAGTCTTCCCTGCCCATTACCAACTCCTGGAACTTGCTCAAACTCTTGTCCCTCGAGTCAGTGGTGCCATCCGACCATCTTGTCCTCTGTCATCCCCTTCTCCTCCTGCCTTCAATCTTTCCCAGAATGAGGGTCTTTTCCAATGAGTCAGTATTTCACATCAATCAGGTTGCCATGGTATTGAAGCGTCAGTATCAGTCCTTTCAATGAATATTCAGGACGGATTTCCTTTAGGATTGACTGGTTTGATCTTCTTGGTGTCCTACGGACTCTCAACAGTTTCCTCCAACACCACAGTTCAAAAGCATCAATTCTTTGGTGCTCAGCTTTCTTTATGGTCCAACTCTCACATCCATACATGACTACCAGAAAAACCATAGCTATGACTAGATGGACCTTTGTCAGCAAAGTAGTATCTCTGCTTTTTAATATGCTGTCTAGGTTTGTCATAGCTTTTCTTCCAAGGAGCAAGCATCTTTTAGTTTAAAGGCTGCAGTCACCAACTGCAATGACTTTGGAGCCCAAAAGAAGAGTCTGTCATCGTTTCCACTCTTATCCCATCTATACGTCATGAAGTGATAGGACCAGATGCCATGATCTTCATTTTCTCAGAGTTAAGTTTTAAGCCAGCATTTTCATTCTCCTCTTTCACTTTCAACAAGAGGCTCCTTAGTTCCTTTTTGCTTTATGCCATAAGGGTGGTGTCATCTGCATATCTGTGATTACTGATATTTTTCCCTGCAATCTTGATTTCAGCTTGTGCTTCATCCAGCCCAGCATTTCACATAATGTACACTCTGCATATAAGTTAAATAAGCAAGGTGATAATATACAGCCTTGACTTACTCCTTTCCAATTTGTAACCAGTCTGTTGTTTCATGTCCAGTTCTGTTGCTTCTTGACCTGAATACAGATTTCTCAAGAGGCAGGTTGGGTGGTCTGGTATTCCCATCTCTTTCAGGATTTTCCACAGTTTTGTTGTGATCCACACAGGCTTTGGCATAGTCAATGATGTAGAAGTAGGTGTTTTTCTGTAATTCTGTTGCATTTTCCATGATCTAACGGATGTTGGCAATTTGATATCTGGTTCTTCTATCTTTTCTAAATCCAGCTTGAACATCTGGAAGTTCACGATTCACATAATGTTGAAGCCTAGCTTGGAGAATTTTGAGCATTACTTTCCTAGAGTGTGAGGTAAGTGCATTGTGCGGTAGCTTGAACATTCTTTGGAATCGCCTTTCTTTGGGCTTGGGATGAAAACTGACATTTTCTATTCCTGTGGCCATGCTGAGTTTTCCAAATTTGCTGGCATACTGAGTGCAGCACTTTCACCACATCATCTTTTAGGATTTGAAATAAATCAGCTGGAATTCCATCACCTCCATAAGCTTTGTTCCTAGTGATGCTTCCTAAGGCCCACTTGACTTCACACTCCAGGATATCTGGCTCGAGGTGAGTGATCACATCATGGCTATCTGGGTCATTAAGATCTTTTTGTATAGTTCTTCCGTGTATTCTTGCCACCTTTTCTTAGTATATTTTGCTTTTGTTAGGTCCATACTGTTTCTGACCTTTATTGTGCTTATCTTTGCATGAAACATTCCCTTGGTATCTCTAATTTTCTTGAAAACATCTCTAGTCTTTCCCATTCTATTGTTTTCCTCTATTTCTTTGCACTGATTCACTTATGAAGGCTTTCTTATCTCTTCTAGCTATTCTTTGGAACTCTGCATTCATACGGATATATCTTTTCCTCCGTTGCCTTTTTGTTCTTTTCTTTTCTCAGCTATCCATAAGGCCTCCTCAGACAACCATTTTGCCTTTTTGCATTTCTTCTTAATTAAACTTAACCTTTTATTTTAAGCACAATCAAAGATGACATTATTGTGTCTGCTTTTACAGAATCAGATTTCTTATCCAAGGACTAAGAATAAGAAGGAATATTAGAAATGGGTCTTCAAAAGAGGTTGGGATACAAAGCCAGAAAGAAAGACAGTCCTAGGAAAAGAACTGTTAGGATGGAGACAAGTAGGTGAGAAGAACTGGATGGTGGTAAAGAAAGTATACTATCTGCCTTGAGTCAAGACTCAAATTTCACCCCAGAAGTGGTCTGAACACTGTTCTCTGACTCTACCCACTATAAACATATGCTGGGGTGTATATTGAGTTTCCCAGTCCTAGATTTCTGCCTTCTTGTACTTCCCAACTTCCTCCTGATGCTGATCAGCAGGACTGCAATGCTAATAACCATGGCCAGCAGGACCATCACAGTGACTGGAACTAGCTTTCAAAGTTTCATGGGGCTTGGGTTGGATTTCTTATCCATGTAGAGATCACCTGCAGGGGACTTCCAAATAAGTGCACAATGAGACTTCTAAACCTAGAAGAGCAATTCAACCCTACCCTTGTCTCAAAATAGGCAGAGCTAGGAATTCCATCTCATACAATGTCCATCTCATCTACGGTCTTCTAAAAAGTGCTCTGTTGCTGCTTAATGTAGATGGTGCGCTGCTTGCAGTGTCAGCTTGTAGTGCCAGTTGGAATTTAGCCAGCAGCAGTCACAAAAGAAATCACTGCAGCTCAACTTCCCCGTCTGAGTTTAAAAGCCACAGGCATCCTAGCAGTGATGTTGCTGCAATAGGGTGTTTTGTAGAAGACTCAGATCTTCTTTTTCCAACTCATGGATGCCACGCACGTTCACCAACAGGATTACATCTAGTTGCACTGGTAGGCCTTCAAACAAAATTTCCATCACATTTGGGGCTCTGCAGGCAATCAATGTCCACAAAGGTATGCTTGCTAGACCTTACTTACCAGGCTTTGACCATTCTTGTGGCCATTCATGCACGGTTTATCTACAGGGACTAAGAGGTTTAAAATGAAGCAGTTCATCTCAAGACTCCAGTGCCTGGCACCAGCAAGACTTCCTCCCTCACCACATCCCTAAAACATCAACTTACTCATGGAATATGTAATGTCTAATGTGGCTAGCTGTCATCATTAGTAGAAATATTAGGTCCACAAGGGTCAAGACAGAGGAATGAGAAATAGGATTGAAAAGATAATCACTGGATTAAAATAGGACCCAATGTCTGCTACCTTGGGTAAAGACTATAATTGTGCTGCTATGGTAACTTTCTATTATGTAATATCCATTTTTTATAAATATAGAAATGTACAGCTGTTAAAGATATGATTACATATTTCTTAATGATTATTGAAGTATTAAAATATATTAACAGTTTTGATGGTCTGTCAGTCTACCTACTGCCATTGCAAAGACCACCTAAGATATTTTACATATAAGAGACATTATTGTTGAAACAATGGCTATTTTCAGTTTTCCACATTTACCGTCACCTTAACTTAATCTAAATGTTTTATGTTGAGTTTAGATGTTTTATTATGATACTGTTAAAAATCAGAATAAATCTTTTTTTTTCCCATGATTTTTAAGTCCTATACCCAATATCCTGCCACTGTAGTGTTTGTACTAATAAGCAGGTATTTCTTATATTACACTCATACATTGATCCTATTCAAGTACTTATGTATTTGCTTAGTTTTATAATGTTTCACTCCTCATCATCATCGTAGTATTTCCTTCTCTCAATATTTCCTGACCATGTTTGTTATAAAGTTTCATTTCATGCAATAGTTCTAATTTTAGTATATGTGCTACCGAAGTGAGCACATTTCACGCAATAGTTCTAAGTTCTCCTCTTCATTTCACGCAATAGTTCTAAGTTCTCCTAATAGTATTTGTCTCCTAAGGTTTGTTTCATTACCAATTCTTCTATAATTACACTTCTTACGACATTCTTCAGCTATTTTAATACTTCTTCAAACTTTTAAGCTTTTAATGAACATTCAGACATTAAAAAACTATTAATGTTTATCCATTCAATTAACAGCTCAGAAAAGTATTCAATTCTCAGACAGTCACTAACTAACTGTCAGTTCAAACACAAGTTAACAGGTGTGATTTTAATAAACTCATAGGTGCTTTTTCACTATCCTTCGTGTTGTCATAAAGTAAGTAAAACTCACCTACACAAAGTTTGGGGGAGAACTCCCCTGCATTTGATACCTTGAGATTTGGCATCTAACCCATTTCTAAGTTGGGTACTAGAAGAAACAAATGCCCTGTAGAAGTTTATACTTTTATTTAGCATCAGAACAGTTTCCTCCCTAAAAGAAAGAGAATGACTAATCACAGACTAACACCCTAAGATACCTGTGTCTTTCCCAATCACAACTTCAACAGAAAAAAACAGTTTTATCTTCATAGTCATCTGTCAAAAGCAAACAGGAAACTAATCTGTGCCATTGAGTATACTTCATTTACAGGCTTAATACACTTCCTTATTCACAAAATTTATTATATCAGTACATTAAGACCAAATGGAGTTTTCCTAGCATTAATCAACAGTTTGTAATAGTATATTAACAGATCATTTTACTTTTATGCAGAATTTCCTCTCCCATCTATGGTCTATGAAGGGAAGGGTCAGACAAGCTTAGCTCATACTATATCTCTTGTACCTAATCCAATGCCTTAAACAAGAGCTCTCAATGAATTTCTGTTGAAGAATCACCTGTAGCCCAACTTTTTTAGATGAAGTCTGGGGGTACAAAATGCAAATGCCAATAGATTATAGAAATTCATTAAAATGCTACTTCATAACTACTAAAGCAACAAAAAACAGAATAATAGCTTGAATGTTCCAAAATTCAGTATGTAGTCAGTGTCACGCACCTAAATGGCAAAATTTCCAAATCAAACTATTCCCACACCCATCACTAACACCTATATTCTTACAAAGGTCCTTTCAGTGAATATCCTCAAGTCAAACAAATAGGAATTACCTGAGATTCTGTCCTCTTTCTCATTTTTCAGAAGCATCTTGCAGCCTTCATATTGATAGAATCAACCCCTTTCTCTTCCTCTTCCCCTTCACTGACACTATAAATTCAAACTTTCATTACTTACGAATTGGATCAATTTAAAAAAAAAAAGAGCCTCCTAACTAGTGTCTCTCCTTCCAGCCTCACACACCCCAAATCATCACCTAAACTGTTTCCAGAAAGGTACTTCTAAAAATGCTAATATGATCCTGTCATTTTCGTACTAAAATGCTATTGATTTCACAAAAAGGTCAGTGTTTAGAATCTAGCCTCTTTTAGCTCTATTTTTACTGGACATGTTACGGCTTCCATTGCAGGGGTAGAGATTTTATCTTTGTGCGCTGCATTTCTGCTGTCAGTTCCCACTGCTACTGCCTAGCTAACTCCTTCTCATCCTTCAAGTCTCAGATCAAATTTCAGTTATACAGGCAAGACTTCCATGATAACCCTGTCCTCTAGACAGGCTCAAGTGAATTTTTAGTGTTTTCAACCTATTCTATATATCTGTTTTACTATTCTGTAATGGTACCTCATTGAGGTTTTGATTTGCAGTCAATGTATGGCAAAAACCACTACAATACTGTACAGTAATTAGCCTCCAACTAATAAAAATAAATGGGGGAAAAAAAGTATTCTGTAATACCTGTTTCCCATGAGAGAAAAACTGTGATTTTATTTCTATACATTCAGGAACTATCATCCAATTACAGGACGCATGTAACAAATATCTATTAAGCCAGTAAAATTGATTTTTCACAATTCCAATAATGAGAAAAAACTAAAATACAAAATGGTCATAAATAGTTGTAAGAATCAAAGGTTGTGGAATGCTGGATAAATAAAAAACTAGGGTTTTAAAAACCAATCTTACCAAAACCTTCACATCGCTCTTCTCCAAAGGGGAAGGGATACAATCATTTTTCAAATATACTGGCAATATAAGTCCTCCTTTTGGAAAGCATTTCAGAAATACTATGACTTTTATTTCAAATAATAAGATAGATAAGAAGGTATAGACCATCCAGTTTCAACAACAGTTAATATTTTACAGCCATATTTGTTTCTTTCTGCTTCTTTTTTCAGTTATTGCTATAGCAATCCAAATACACCTGTCTGATCCCTTTAGGCATGTGTTTATATAAGTAGCACTATATATTATGTATCATTTTGCAGCTTACTTTTGTCCCTTAAAATGCATTTCCAAAATGTGTCCATAATGGTACCTAAAGCTCTAGTTCACACTGGTTTTAACTGCTACAGAAAATTTAACTGTCTGAATATACCACATTTTATTTATCAATTGTTCTGTTGACAGACTTTTACTTCCTTTGTCTTTCTTTTCACCATTACAAATTAACAATAAAAATTACTGTATGAGCCTCATCTATAAAACAACATAAAAGTTTCTCTAGAAGTTATATCTAGGAATTAAATTCCCTTTCTTCAAAGTATCCCAGTTACAAAAAGAAAGACATAAGAAAGAAAAAGGTGTTGCCCACAGTATAGGTATTCATTAAACAGTTGCTAAATGAAGGAAACATGAATAGATCATTTAACTTTTCTTAATACTGTCAAATTTTTCTCCAAAGGGGTTATACAGATTTGTACTCTCACGAGGTGGTACTCTGCATCCTTCCTAACTTCTAGTACTTTCCAGATATTTTTATGTTACTCAAATGAAGACTATGAAACAGAATTTTATTCTATTTCATGCAAATTTTTTTCCTTTTTTTTTTTTTCATTTATTTTGATTAGCTGGAGGCTGATTACTTTACAATATTGTAGTGGTTTTTGCCATACATTGACATGAATCACCCATGCATTCCCCATCCTGATCCCCCCTCCCCCCTCCCGCTCCATCCCATCCCTCTGGGTCTTTCCAGTGCACCAGCCCTGAGCACTTGTCTCATGCATCCAACCTGGGCTGGTGATCTGTTTCACCCTTGATAGTATATTTGATTTAATGCTATTCTCTCAGAACATCTCACCCTCAGCTTCTCCCACAGAGTCGAAAAGTCTGTTCTGCACATCTGTGTCTCCTTTTCTGTTTTGCATATAGGGTTATCATTACCATCTTTCTAAATTCCATATATATGTGTTAGTATGCTGTAATGTTCTTTATCTTTCTGGCTTACTTCACTCTGTATAATGGGCTCCAGTTTCATCCATCTCATTAGAACTGATTCAAATGGATTCTTTTTAACGGCTGAGTAATATTCCATGGTGTATATGTACCACAGCTTCCTTATCCATTTATCTGCTGATGGGCATCTAGGTTGCTTCCATGTCCTGGCTATTATAAACAGTGCTGCGATGAACATTGGGGTGCACGTGTCTCTTTCAGATCTGGTTTCCTCAGTGTGTATGCCCAGAAGTGGGATTGCTGGGTCATATGGCAGTTCTATTTCCAGTTTTTAAAGAAATCTCCACACTGTTCTCCATAGTGGCTGTACTAGTTTGCATGCCCACCAACAGTGTAAGAGGGTTCCCTTTTCTCCACACCCTCTCCAGCATTTATTGCTTGTAGACTTTTGGATAGCAGCCATCCTGACTGGCGTGTAATGGTACCTCATTGTGGTTTTGATTTGCATTTCTCTGATAATGAGTGATGTTGAGCACCTTTTCATGGGTTTGTTAGCCATCTGTATGTCTTCTTTGGAGAAATGTCTGTTTAGTTCTTTGGCCCATTTTTTGATTGGGTCATTTATTTTTCTGGAATTGAGCTGCAGGAGTTGCTTGTATATTTTTGAGGCTAATCCTTTGTCTGTTGCTTCGTTTGCTATTATTTTCTCCCATTCTAAAGGCTGTCTTTTCACTTTGTGTATAGTTTCCTTTGTTATGCAAAAGGTTTTAAGTTTCATTAGGTCCCATTAGTTTATTTTTGCTTTTATATTCTGGGAGGTAGGTCAGAGAGGATCCTGCTGTGATTTATGTCAGAGAGTGTTTTGCCTATGTTCTCCTCTAGGAGTTTTATAGTTTCTGGTCTTACATGTAGATCTTTAATCCATTTTGAGTTTATTTTTGTGTATGGTGTTAGAGTGTTCTAATTTCATTCTTTTACAAGTGGCTGACCAGTTTTCCCAGCACCACTTGTTAAAGAGGTTGTCTTTCTTCCATTGTATATTCTTGCCTCCTTTGTCAAAGATAAGGTGTCCATAGGTACATGGATTTATCTCTGGGCTTTCTATTTTGTTCCATTGATCTATCTTTCTGTCTTTGTGCCAGTACCATACTGTCTTGATGACTGTGGCTTTGTAGTAGAGCCTGAAGTCAGGCAGGTTGATTCCCCAGTTCCATTCTTCTTTCTCAAGATTTCTTTGGCTATTTGAGGATTTTTGTATTTCCATACAAATTGTGAATTATTTGTTCTAGTTCTGTGAAGAATACCGTTGGTAGCTTGCTAGGGATTGCATTGAATCTATAGATTCCTTTGGGTAGTATAGTTATTTTCACAATATTGATTCTTCCAATCCATGAACACAGTACATTTCTCTTTGTGTCCTCTTTTATTTCTTTCATCAGTGTTTTATAGTTTTCTATATATAGGTTTTTCATTTCTTTAGGTAGATATACTCCTAAGTATTTTATTCTTTTTGTTGCAATGGTGAATGGTATTGTTTCCTTAATTTCTCTGTTTTCTCATTGTTAGTGTATAGGAATGCAAGGGATTTCTGTGTCTTAATTTTATATCCTGCAACATTACTGTATTCATGATTAGCTCTAGTAATTTTCTGGTAGAGTCTTTAGGGTTTTCTATGTAGAGGATCATGTCGTCTGCAAACAGTGAGAGTTTCACTTCTTCTTTTTCCTATCTGGATTCCTTTTATTTCTTTTTCTGCGCTGATTGCTGTGGCCAACACTTCCAAAACTATGTTGAATACCAGTGGTGAGAGTGGGCACCCTTGTCTTGTTCCTGACTTTAAGGGAAATGCTTTCAATTTTTCACCATTGAGGATAATGTTTGCTGTGGGTTTGTCATATATAGCTTTTATTATGTTGAGGTATGTTCCTTCTATTCCTGCTTTTTGGAGAGTTTTTATCATAAATGGATGGTGAATTTTGTCAAAGGCCTTTTCTGCATGTATTGAGATAATCATATGGTTTTTATCTTTCAATTTGTTGATGTGGTGTATTACATTGATTGATTTGCAAATATTAAAGAATCCTCGCATTCCCGGGATAAAGCCCACTTGGTCATGATGTATGATCTTTTTAATATGTTGTTGGATTCTGTTTGCTAGAATTTTGTTAAGGATTTTTGCATCTATGTTCATCAGTGTTACTGGCCTGTAGTTTTCTTTTTTTGTGGCATCTTTGTCTGGTTTTGGTATTAGGGTGATGGTGGCCTCATAGAATGAGTTTCAAAGTTTGCCTTCTTCTGCAATTTTCTGGAAGAGTTAGTAAGGTAGGTGTTAGCTCTTCTCTAAATTTTTGGTAGAATTCAGCTGTGAAGCCATCTGGTCCTGGGATTTTGTTTGCTGGAAGATTTCTGATTACAGTTTCGATTTCCATGCTTGTGATGGGTCTGTTAAGATCTTCTATTTCTTCCTAGTTCAGTTTTGGAAAGTTATACTTTTCTAAGAATTTGTCCATTTCTTCCAAGTTGTCCATTTTATTGGCATAGAGCTGCTGGTAGTAGTCTCTTATGATCCTTTGTATTTCAGTGTTGTCTGTTGTGATTGCTCCATTTTCATTTCTAATTTTGTTGATTTGGTTCTTCTCCCATTGTTTCTTGATGAGTCTGGCTAACGGTCTGTCAATTTTATTCACCTTTTCAAGAAACCAGCTTTTAGCTTTGTTGATTTTTGCTATGGTCTCTTTTGTTTCTTTTGCATTTATTTCTGCCCTAATTTTTAAGATTTCTTTCCTTCTACTAACCCTGGGGTTCTTCATTTCTTCCTTCTCTAGTTGCTTTAGGTGTAAAGTTAGGTCATTTATTTGACTTTTATCTTGTTTCTTGAGGTAAGCCTGTAATGTTATGAACCTTCCCCTTAGCACTGCTTTTACAGTGTCCCATAGGTTTTGGGTTGTTGTGTTTTCATTTTCATTTGTTTCTATGCATATTTTGATTTCTTTTTTGATTTCTTCTATGATTTGTTGGTTATTCAGAAGCGTGTTATTTACCCACCATTTTTTAATAGATTTTTCCCTGTAATTGAGATCTAATCTTACTGCATTGTGGTCAGAAAAGATGACTGGAATGATTTCAATTTTTTTGAATTTACCAAGGCTAGTTTCATGGCCCTGGATGTGATCTATTCTGGACAAGGTTCCATGTGCACTTGAGAAAAAGATGAAACTGATTGTTTTTGGGCGAAATGTCCTACAGATATCAATTAGGTCTAGCTGGTCCATTGTGTCATTTAAAATTTGTGTTTCCTTGATAATTTTCTGCTTAGTTGATCTATCCATAGGTGTGAGTGGGATATTCAAGTCTCCCACTATTATTGCGTTATTCTTAATTTGCCTTCATTCTTGTTAGCATTTGCCTTACATATTGTGGTGCTCCTACGTTGGGTGCATATATATTTATAATTGTTATATCTTCTCCTTGGATTGATACTTTGATCATTATGTAGTGTCCTTCTTTGTCTCTTTTCACAGCCTTTATTTTAAAATCTGTTTTATCTGATAAGAGTATTGAGACTCCTGCTTTCTTTTGGTCTCCGTTTGCGTGAAGTATTTTTTTCCAGCCCCTTGCTTTCAGTCTGTATGTGTCCCTTGTTTTGAGGTGGGTCTCTTGTAGACAGCATATATAGGGGTCTTGCTTTTGTATCCATTCAGCCAGTCTTTGTCTTTTGGTTGGGGCATTCAACCCCTTTACATTTAAGGTAATTACTGATAAGAATGGTCCCGTTGCCATTTGCTTTGTTTTGGGTTCGCGTTCAGACAACGTTTCTGTGTTTCCTGTCTAGAGAAGATCCTTTAGCATTTGCTGAAGAGCTGGTTTGGTGGTGCTAAATTCTCTCAAGTTTTGCTTGTCTGTAAAGCTTTTGAACTCTCCTTCATATCTGAATGAGATCCTTGCTGGGTACAGTAATCTAGGCTGTAGGTTATTCTCTTTCACTACTTTAAGTATGTCCTGCCATTCCCTTCTGGCCTGAAGAGTTTCTATTGAAAGGTCAGCTGTTATCCTTATGGGAATTCCCTTGTGTGTTATTTGTTTTTTCTCCCTTGCTGCTTTTAGTATTTGTTCTTTGTGTTTGATCTTTGTTAATTTGATTAATATGTGTCTTGGGGTGTTTCGCCTTGGGTTTATCCTGTTTGGGACTCTCTGGGTTTCTTGGACTTGTGTCACTATTTCCTTCCCCATTTGGGGGAAGTTTTCAGCTATTTTCTCCTTGAGTATTTTCTCATGGCCTTTCTTTTTGTCTTCTTCTTCTGGGACTCCTATGATTCGAATGTTGGCATGTTTCACATTGTCCCAGAGGTCCCTGAGGTTGTCCTCATTTCTTTTAATTCTTTTTTTTTTTTTCCTCTCTGCTTCATTTATTTCCACCATTTAATCTTCTACCTCACTTATCCTATCTTCTGCCTCCGTTATTCTACTGTTGGTTCCCTCCAGAGTGTTTTTGATCTTATTTATTGAATTATTAATTTTTAATTGACTCTTTTTTATTTCTTCTAGGTCCTTGTTAAACATTTCTTGCATCTTCTCAATCCTTGTCCCCAGGCTATTTATATGTAACTCTATTTTGTTTTCAAGATTTTGGATCATTTTTATTATCATTATTCTAAATTCTTTTTCAGGTAGATTCCCTATCTCCTCCTCTTTTGTTTGGCTTGGTGGGCATTTTTCATGTTCCTTTACCTGCTGGATATTTCTCTACCTTTTCATCTTATTTAGATTGCTGTGTTTGGAGTGGCATTTCTGTGTTCTGGTAGTCTGTGGTTCCTTTTTATTGTGGAGGTTTTTCCCAGTGGGTGTGGCTGGACGTTTGGCTTGTAGAGATTTGCTGGTTAGGGAAGCTTGCGTTGGTGTTCTGGTGGGGGGAGCTGGATTTCTTCTCTCTGAAGTGCACTGGAGTGTCCAGTAGTGAGTCCTGAGATGGGGCTATGGGTTTGGTGTGATTTGGGGCAGCCTGTATATTGACACTCAGGTCTATGTTCCTGAGTTGCTGGAGAATTTGTGTGGTATGTCTTGCTACGGAACTTATTCGCTCTTGGGTGGTGGATGGTTTCAGTGTAGGTATGGAGGCTTTTGGAAGATCTCTTATTAATTAATGTTCCCTGTAGTCAGGAGTTCTCTGGTGTTCTAGGTTTTGGGCTTAAGCCTCTTGCCTCTGGATTTCAGTCTTATTCTTCCAGTAGCCTCAAGACTTCTCCATCCATACAACACTGATAATAAAACTTCTAGGTTAATGGTATTTCATGCCAAATTTTATTCATTCTTCCTTCCTATTTTCTTAAATGGCCTACTGTTTCCTCTAACATGTTCTAACTGCTTATTACTACTTTACAGAATGCTGATTTTTTTAATAGTGTTAATCTTCTTTCTAAGAGTTTTACTGAATACTCAGTAGTCCAATAATCTAGGTTATGTTGGAATTCCTACATAGACAATTGTATGTTCTGCAAACATGGATAATTTTATATTTTCAACTATTATACTCTAGTGCTTATTCCTGGGAATACATCTAAATTTCCCTGTTAAAAATGGTGGGACGTGAGCTACAAGGTTTTTCTGTGATAACCTTTACCAAGCTACAGAACTTACCTTTTCATGGTTGACTCAGAAAGTGTTACTGTTCACTGGGAGTATCAGCTATTATTTTATCAAATGATTTTTATAAACATTCTACATCACTTTTCCCTTTGATATGATTATTTGCTATATAATAGTAAAAGACTTTCTAACATTAAGCCACCCTTGCATTTCTCAGATAAAATCTGTAAGCTTTAAGTGTACTGAAGTCAAATTTCCAATATTTTGAATCAGTAGACCTTTCTATCATTTCTTTTTCTACTTAATTTCCATTTCTACTTTTTTTAATTCCTTTCTTCCTAATTACTTTAGGTTTGCTATTTTTCTTTCTCTAAATTGATGTTATTTTTGCTAATTAGTGCTTTTGCTGATATTACTTTTATTAACATTCAAATTTCAAGTGTTTATTTAACTCTTTACTACATGAAATAATTAAAAGTTCCTTTCCAGATTTGTGACTATGATGTAATGTAGAAAAGGAATTTATTTTGTGTATTTTAATCTTACTTGCATTGCAGTCAGCCAAAAGGTTCAGGCCATCCTTAATGAAATATTTCAAGACTTTCTTTCAAGCCCCAATATTCTACAGTTATACTGTACAGGCACACCTAAGACCTACTAAGGATTTGGTTTCAGACCACTGCATCACAGCAAATATTACAATACAGTGAGTCACATGAATTGTTTTCTCAGTTTATATAAAAGTTATGTTCACATCATATTATATTACGTGTGCAGAAACATTTGTGTCTAAAAAATCATTGTAGTTACCTTAATTAAAAGATAATGCTGTTGGAAAAATGGTGTTTATAGACTTGTTCGATGAACGGTTGCCATAAGCCTTCAATTTGTGAAAAATGCAGTATCTGTGAAGCACAGGAAAAAAAAAACAACAACAAGGAATGCCTGTGTAATGATTTTCACTTATCTTACTTACTCCTGACAACAAACTCTAGATCCAAGGAAATGTAACTGAAAATTTCTACAAGACTACCTCGTCAAAACCTATGTCTCTTCTATTCCCTTGGAATTCTTCCCCTGCATATTTTGGAACCCTTTCAATCTACAGCAAAGTCACTCAACTGCTCTTTCATATTTACTTTTTTATTTCTGGGCTACATTCTGAACAAATGCCTAATGAATGCCAATTCTTGAATTCTTCCTTTGATGGCATCTAATGTAGCTTTTTAACCTCAGAAAAGTCTATTTACTAAGTTTATTTCCTCTTTAGTATTAGGTAGAATTTCTTTCATCTCTATGGAAACTTAAACATACTTCTTTTATTATTTACCCCTTCCTATGTTTTTGAGATTATCTCTGCTCCATCTACTCACTACATGGAGAACTAGATCGTACAGTGGGCTTAAAAAGAACTTCCTGCTCCAAGATGATACAGGAGATTTTTAAAGACTCCCTCCCCAACCAAGAAAGCAGTCAATTTAATTCAGGTCCTGATTATAAGGACTATGTCCATCCTCTCCTTTCCTGCATCACAATATCCAAAAAGTGGGGTTTTAGCATAAGCCAGTATCCAAACTAGGGCCATCCTAAGCAGCAAAGAAATCTCTATTAGTTAACTACATGGATGATAAGCATAAAGCAAAGTCTCACAGGTAACCTAAGATATTTATTAATATGATCCCCTTAAACACAAGCCTTAGCCTATGTATCAGTTATCAGTGGCTTTCTTCCATCTCCCTTCCAAGTATGGGGTCTCATCTTAGGCCCTGGCTTCATGTATTTTAAGCCTAACTTTATTCACACATGCTTCATGAAGCACCTTACATCCTTTAAACATACAAGATCCAAACTCTTGGCTCCAAGTATCTACTTCTGCCACCTTAAACCTAATGCTGACCACTAGGAATTTTTTTTCTATATAAACCACAGAAACATTTAGTTTCTAAACCCATTAATGTCTACCCTCTTTTTAGTATTTTGTCTTTCATTACTTTATATTTGAAATGAAGGGATAAATAATAAACACTGAAATTACTGTGCCAACTTCATTAAAAGACCTGCATTCATTTTTTAAACATGAATTTTTAAGCATTCCTCCCGCTCAGTGACCACTTTCAGGAATTTACATTACAAAGGATTCCTACAGGCAATATTTCATAGGGATATATAAAGATCTTCAAAGAAGTACTATTTTTAACAGAATAAAACTACGTTTAAATAGTTATCGTAAATATACTTATCCTTCTTAAACAATAAAGCAGTGCAAAAGAAAACTAATTAGATAAATCATGGCTCAGACATGTTATAGTATATAAACGTTAAAAACTGTAAGGTTAAAGATCTAAATGTAAGACCAGAAACTATAAAACTCCTAGAGGAGAACATAGGCAAAACACTCTCTGACATAAATCACAGCAGGATCCTCTCTGACCTACCTCCCAGAATATTGGAAATAAAAGCAAAAATAAACTAATGGGACCTAATGAAACTTAAAACCTTTTGCACAACAAAGGAAACTATACACAAAGTGAAAAGACAGCCTTTAGAATGGGAGAAAATAATAGCAAACGAAGCAACAGACAAAGGATTAACCTCAAAAATATACAAGCAACTCCTGCAGCTCAATTCCAGAAAAATAAATGACCCAATCAAAAAATGGGCCAAAGAACTAAACAGACATTTCTCCAAAGAAGACATACAGATGGCTAACAAACCCATGAAAAGGTGCTCAACATCACTCATTATCAGAGAAATGCAAATCAAAACCACAATGAGGTACCATTACACGCCGGGCAGAATAGCTGCTGCGGTAAAGTCTACAAACAATAAATGCTGGAGAGGGTGTGGAGAAAAAGGAACCCTCTTACACTGTTGGTGGGCATGCAAACTAGTACAGCCACTATTGGAGAACAGTGTGGAGATTTCTTAAAAAACTGGAAATAGAACTGCCATACGACCCAGCAAATCCCACTGCTGGGCATACACACTGAGGAAACTAGGTCTGAAAGAGACACGTGCACCCCAATGTTCATCACAGCACTGTTTATAATAGCCAGGACATGGAAGCAACCTAGATGCCCATCAGAAGATGAATGGATAAGGAAGCTGTGGTACATATACACCATGGACTATTACTCGGCCATTAAAAAGAATTCATTTGAATCAGTTCTAACGAGATGGATGAAACTGGAGCCCATTATACAGAGTGAAGTAAGCCAGAAAGATAAAGAACATTACAGCATACTAACACATATATATGGAATTTAGAAAGATGGTAATGATAACCCTATATGCAAAACAGAAAAAGAGACACAGATGTGCAGAACAGACTTTTGGACTCTGTGGGAGAAGGCGAGGGTGGGATGTTTTGAGAGATCAGCATCGAAACATGTATATTATGTAGGGTGAAACAGATCACCAGCCCAGGCTGGATGCATGAGACAAGTGCTCGGGCCTGGTGCACTGGGAAGACCCAGAGGGATCAGGTAGAGAGGGAGGTGGGAGGAGGGATCGGGATGGGGAATACATGTAAATGCATGGGTGATTCATGTCAATGTATGGCAAAAACCACTACAATATTGTAAAGTAATTAGCCTCCAACTAATAAAAATAAATGGAAAAAAAGAATTGTAAGGTTAGTCCACTGGAAAAAAATGCCCACAACAGAATGCTGAATAAAATGGAAAAAATTACAGCAGTTTGTAGATTAATTTGAATACAGCTAGGAAACAAAAACATAAAAAGAATAAGAGAAAAATCACAGCAAAGTAAAAAATGCATAGGGTCACTTTCAATAGAAAAATAGTGAGAAAAAGTTGAAAAAGTGAGTTAAAACCAAATTCTGGAAGGTACCAAGGTTCTGACTACTAATCTTTACCCTTTATAAAATATGAATCCAAAATAATTTAAAGAGAATAAAGTATGAAAACAACAATAGGTAAGAGTACTGTAGATGAAGAATACAGAAGACAGTCGGTGAAAAAGAAAAAAATCTTATACTCATCACTAGTGTATATCATGGAGAAGGCAATGGCAACCCACTCCAGTACTCTTGCCTGGAAAATCCCATGGATGGAGAAGCCTAGTACGCTGCAGTCCATGCGGTCACTAAGAGTCGGACAGGACTGAGCAACTTCACTTTCACACATTGGAGAAGGAAATTCAACCCACTCCAGCGTTCTTGCCTGGAGAATCCCAGGGATGGGGGAGTCTGGTGGGCTGCTGTCTATGGGGTTGCACAGAATTGGACACGACTGAAGCGACTTAGCAGCAGCAGCAGTGTATAGCGAAATCAAATGACTACATTTTGTTCACAATAAATATTGAAGATTTGATTCATATTAAGTAAAAGCCGGAAAAATAAACTTTTGCATGAAAAAAGAAAGCAAAATAATGAAATGCAATTTTTAAATTTAATTTCCTTGATTTTCTGCTTGTGTCTCTACCTACGGATGAGAGGCAATAAATAGATTTCCATTAGTATTTCTATAGCCTGTTAACAATTTTTCTATTGCAGTTTGTATCTGCAATGGAAACTATCAAGCTTAATGGCTAAAAATCACTTAATGTATTTCAAAATTATACTTATATACTTTAATGTTGTCCATTGCTTTGAATAACTGGGAATTCAATATTTCTTTCACCATTTAGCATCATCCCACCACTCCAGCACCGTCCCCTTCCCATACAAATTCCAAGATTCCTGAAAAGATCAATCTGGTAACATACACCAAAGCCCTGTAAGGAATTCAAAAAGAAATACATATAAAAAATAAAAGGTATAGTAATGAAAAGTTGCCTGCTTTTGGTTCTAAAAGTAAATCGGTTTCATAAATTACCCAACTTTCACACTTACATTGAAAATGAAGTATCAAAAATGAGCAAATACAAAATTGAAAAATTTAACATACAATCATTAGTAATTAAAAAATGGAAATTAAAATAATGAATTACAGGCTTTATCTATATTGCCAAGTAATTCTTAAATATAATATATCCAATTGCTAGCTACACTTCTGGTGAAAGATAAACTAGTACAAAATCTGGAGAATAAAATGGTATTTATTACTACATAGTTAAGAAATATTCTTAAAATAATTTTACCTCTAGTCCTTTAAAATGAAAAGAAGATGTAAGGAACTAAATACAAATGATGCATAAATTTTAAAATATTCTAAAAGTGTAAACACACACTAAAGGAATCATAATACTTATAGTTTATCCTTAAAATGAATTAGTCAGAAGCCAATAAAGATGAGACTATTTAATGACACCTGTTGAGTGAATGAGGGCAGAAAAAAGTGTAAGAAGTTATAAGAGATCACACAAACACAAGTATCCATAAAATATTAACTGTGGTTATTTCTAATTCACTACTTAAGCATTTTTTACACCCTTTCTTCTTTCAAATATTCTTCAATACACATGTTACTTACATTAAGTCAAATTCTAAAAATACACACATGATTGAGGCAATACAAATTCTCAAGCAATTCCTACTATATGCAAATTATTTTATTAAACATAATGCAATCTAAAATTTGTAATGTTAACTTACTATTAAACAATATGCCTTTCCTGACACTTTTCCAAAACAAGCAAAGAAAAACCTTTACTAACCTTGACTACACCATCAACAATTGTATAAAAATGTCAAAATGCACACTTAACAGGTTTTATATGTAATTGACCCTATATTGCTTTATTAGTAAGATAGAAAACTTAAAGTTTACCTGCATTGCACTTTTCCCCAGTTTCACCACTTCAAATAATGTGACAGGCTCCCCTTCACCATTCTGTTGAGGGTGCCCATTAGCTCTTCCACGGCCTGTTCCTCTAACCCCAGCTTCAATTCTACTCTTCTCTCCTGGTGATTTTCGAGGTTTCTTATTTGTAGACTGAATAAAATAAAGAGGAAAAGCAAAATTAAATGCAGGCATACCTGCCTTATGGAGAGTGATCTCAAATTATGTTTGAGCCTGTGAAAGGGAAGTTAGCACTATGATAGGTAAGAGATAATTTCAAAAGAAGCTTTATAATGTTTGTAATGATTTTTTAAAAAGTGCAAACAGCAAAGTACAAGTTAATTTATACAAGGTATGAAAAGAAAAAGATTTACTATTTTGTACAATAATGACAATGCTGTAACCCTGTCCCCAAACACGACCCCGTCTTAACATGTTCTTATTACCAACCTCAAGACTAGACTTCCTCAGAAATCATGTTCAACAGAATGCTACGTGCACAACTTGGCATGTTCATCTTCTCCTTCAACTTAAGTACTAAAATATTTCTTATTCAGTCATGCAACAAATATATATTGACAATTTTTGGAACCATCCCAAGTAATAAAAATATGGCAAATATTATGGCCTTCAAGTTTTTTTCAGTCAGTTCAGTTCAGTCGCTCAGTCATGTCTGACTCTTTGCCACCACATGGACTGAAGCACAATAGGCTTCCCTGTCGATCACCAACTCCCGGAGCTTGCTCAAACACGTCCATTGAGTCAGTGATGCCATCCAACCATCTCATCCTCTGTTGTCACCTTCTTCTCCCCTCTTCAATCTTTCCCAGCATCAGGGTCTTTTCCAGTGAGTCATTTCTTCTCATCAGATGGCCAAAGTATTGGAGTTTCACCTTCACATCAATCCTTCCAATGAACATTTAGCATTGATTTCCTTCAGGATTGACTGGTTTGATATCCCTGCTGTCCAAGGGACTCTCAAGAGTCTTCTCCAACCCCACAGTTCAAAAATATCAGTTCTTTGGCACTCAGCTTTCTTTATGGTGCAACTCACACATCCATACATGACTGTAGGAAAAGCCATAGCTTTGACTAGACAGACCTTTGTTGGCAAAATAATGTCTCTGTTTTCTAATATGTTATCTAGGTTTGTCACAGCTTTCCTTCAAAGGGGCAAGCATCTTTTAATTTCATAGTGCAGTCACCATTTGCAGTGATTTTGGAGCCCAAAAAATAAAGCCTCTCACTATTTCCATTGTTTCCCCATGTATTTGCCATGAAGTGATGGGACCAGACGCCATGATCTTAGTTTACTGAATGCTGAGTTTTAAGCCAGCTTTTTCACTCTCCTCTTTCACTTTCATCAGAAGGCTCTTTAGTTCCTCTTCGCTTTCTGCCATAAGGGTGGTTCTCAACTGCATATCTGAGATTAATATTTCTCCCAGGAAACTTGATTCCAGCTTATACTTCATCCAGCCCAGTATTTCTCATTACATACTCTGCAGAGAAGTTAAGTAAGCAGGGTGACAACAGACAGCCATGACGTACTCCTTTCCCAAGTTAGAACCAGTCCGTGATTTCATATATGGTTCTAACTGTTGCTTCTTGACCTGCATATGGATTTCTCAGGAGGCAGGTACAGTATTCCCATCTCTTTAAGAATTTTCTACAGTTTGCTGTGATGTACACAGTCACAGCATTTGAAATAGTCAATAAAGGAAAGTTTTGCTGGAATTCTCTTGCTTTTTCAATGATCCAATGTATGTTGGCAATTTGATCTCTGGTTCCTCTGCCTTTTCTAAATCCAGCTTGAACATCTGTACTCTTCATTTATTGTTGAACCTAGCCTGGAGAATCTGGAGCATTACTTTGCTACAGTGTGAGATGAGTGCAATTGTGCAGTAGTTTGAACTTTTTTAGCATTACTTTTCTCTGGGATTGGGATGAAAACTGACATTTTCCATTCCTGTGGCCATTCTGAGTTTTCCACATTTGCTGGCATATTGAGTGCAGCACTTTAACAGCATCATCTTTTAGGATTTGAAATAGCTCAACTGGAATTCCATCACCTCCACTAACATTGTTCCTAGTGATGCTTCCTAAGGCCCACTTGGCTTCACATTTCAGGATGTCTGGCTTGAGGTGAGTGATCATATCATCGTGGTTATCTGGGTCATTAACATCTTTTTGTATAGTTCTTCTGTGTATTCTTGCCACCAAATCTTCTATATTCTGCTTCTATTAGGTCCATACCATTTCTCTCCTTTATTGTGCCCATCTTTGCAAGAAATATTCCCTCAGTATCTCTAATCTTCAAGAGATCTCTAGTCTTTCCCATTCTATTGTCTTCCTCTATTTCTCTGCATTGATCACTATGGAAGGCTTTCTTATATCTCCTTGCTGTTTTTGGAACTCTGCATTCAGATGGATGTATCTTTCCTTTTCTCCTTTGCCTTTTGCTTCTCTTCTTTTCTCAGCTATTTCAAAGGCCTCCTCAGACAACCATTTTGCCTTTCTATATTTCTTTTTCTTGGGGATGGTTTTGATCAACACCTCCTGAACAATGTCACAAACCGCTGTCCATAGTTCTTCAGGCACTCTGTCTATCAGATCTAATCCCCTGAATTTATTTGTCCCTTCCACTGTATAATCTTAAGGGATTTGATTTAGGTCATACCTGAATGGCCTAGTGGTTTTCCCTACTTTCTTCAATTTAAGTCTGAATTTGGCAATAAGGAGTTCATGATTTGAACCACAGTCAGCTCCTGATCTTCTTTTTGCTGACTGTATAGAGCTTCTCCAGCTTTCGCTGCAAAGAATATAATCAATCTGATTTGGGTATTGACCATTTGGTGATGTCCACATGTAGATTCAGCTCTTGTCTTGTTGCAAGAGGGTGGTTGCTATGACCAGTGCATTCTCTTGGCAAAACTCGTTAGTCTTTGCCCTGCTTCATTTTGTACTCCAAGGCCAAACTTGCCTGTTACTCCAGGTATCTCTTGACTTTCTACTTTTGCATTCAGTCTGCTATGATGAAAAGGACACCTTTTGGGGGTGTTAGTTCTAGAAGACCTTGTAGGACTTCATAGAACCATTCAACCTCAGCTTCTTCAGCATTACTGGTTGGGCTATAGACTTGGGTTACTGTGATACTGAATGGTTTGCCATGGAAACCAACAAAGATCATTCTGTTGTTTTTGAGATTGCACCTAAGTACTGCATTTCAGACTCCTCTGTTGACTATATGATGGCTACTCCATTTCTTCTAAGGGATTCTTGCCCACAGTAGTAGATATAATGGTTATCTGAATTAAATTTGCCCATTCTGGTCCATTTTAAGTTCCCTGATTCCTAAAATGTCAGTGTTCACTCTTTCCATCTCCTGTTTGATCACTTCCAATTTACCTTGATTCATGAACCTAACATTCCAAGTGTCTGTGCAACACTGTTCTTTATAGCATCATACTTTACTTTCATTACCAGTCGGTCCACAACTGGGTTTTTTCTGCTTTGGCTCTGTCTCTTCATTCTTTCTGGAGTATTGCTCTACTCTTCTCCAGTAGCATATTAGGCACCTACTGACCTGGGGAGTTCATCTTCCAGTGTCCTATCTTTTTGCCTTTTCATACTGTTCATGGGGTTCTCGAGGCAAGAATACTGAAGTGGTTTATCATTCAGTTCTCTAGTGGACCACATTTTGCCACAACTCTCCACCATGACCCATCCAACTTGGGTGGCCCTACAGGGCATGGCTCATAGTTTCACTGAGTTAGACAAGGCACATTCTTCAATTAACAACCCATCCCATGCCCCCAACTTACAAAGAAAAGTCAACACCTGCTATCACCTTATCTATGTCTCACCTTTAGAGTCAAGATAGAGTAGCTTGCAGTCACTATTCTTGTTATCATTCCCATAAATTTCACTTATATATAAACTCATTGGAGTTCCTGACCAAACTCACCAGTAAAATTAATGTTGCTAAACGGACATTTTTTGCAACTCTCCCAGCAAGCCACATTATCCCTATGTGTTTCAGATATCTCTTCCCTCCCTATATTCCTTACCCGTCAAGTGTTACCTTAGGTCTCTGCTAAGCATTTTCTCAATCTTTATATGCTTTCTTGAGTGGTTTAGTTCTTTCTCATACCAGTCTGTTTTGGTTATCAATTTACTGTTCTCCAAATGTACTCTATTTTGCCCCATTTTGTGATGCTGGAACTGGATTCAGTAAACATTTCTCTTGTCATCTGCTGCAATGGTAACTAAAATGCCCTGGAGGAACACTACAAAGCACAGCATAGTGAGGCTTCTCTTCCTGCTCACAGGACACACTCCCGTCATTCTCTATTCTTGTATTCTTCAAAGTACTCTCTCACTCCTCTTGATATTATAGTTAATAGCCTGACCTCTATTTGTGTGTGTGGATTAATACATAATAAATTTACTGCTTATTTTTAAATAAAGTATTTTTAGAACAGTGTTAGCTATACAAAAATAAAGTCGTGAAGATAGTACAAGGAACCCCCACATGTATCATATATAATTAGATCAATTATTAACACCTTATTTGTATGATACATGTTACAGTTAATGAACCACTATAGACACATTAACAAAAGTCCATATTTAATTCAGATGTTCCTAGTTTTTGTTTAATGATCTGCTCTAGAAGCCCACCCAAGGGGTCTTAGACATATTCACATCATGTCTCCCTAAGCTCCTCTGGGCTGCAACAGTTTTTATTCTTTCCTGGTTTATGGTGACCTTGAAATTTTTAAGGAATTTTGGACAAGTATCTTATATTGTACAGGTATTTCGTACAACGTTCCTCAACTGGGGTTTGTCTGATGTGTTTCTCATGACCAAACTGGAATTATGGGTTTGGAGAGGAAGATATGAGAGATAAAGTGTTATTTTTGTCACTTCACATCAAGTGTATAGTCTAACACATGACTTATCACTCTTAATGCTGACCTGTTAATCAATTGGCAGAGGTGATACCTGTCAGGTTTTCCACTGTAAAGTTACTTTTACTCTCCTCTCCATATTTCACCATTTAGAAGAAAGTCACTATGTGCATTCCACATTGAAGGGGTGAAGAGCTATGCTCCACCTCCTTGGAGGTTGAGCATTTATACATACTATTTGATATTCTTTCAGCATGGGAGATTTCTCTATTCTCTCTCATTCATTCAATCATTTATACTAACGTAGACCTGTCAACATTTATTTTGGATTACAATTCAAAATTATTTTATTTTGTTCTTCAACTTGTTTCAGCTTTGGCCATTGAGAGATCTTTCAGTTTTGTCTCCTGTGTCCTTTTGACAGATTATTGTGTGATAAATACAGACATACTCCATTGTGTGTATTTTTTATTTAGTACTTGGTTACTTTCTGACAACACAACATTCTCCATGCTCATATTGTATATTCTGTTCTCCAGTTTTAGAATCAGGTAATAGTCCTGGTTCCTTTTATTAGAGAATTTTGTTAGGAATGAAGATCTGGGCACTAGGTTTTGCTCCTTAATACTGAGTGCCCTTGCTTCTAGGCCCTTAAGTGGGCAAAACAATGAAATGTATGTTCTATATATACACACATAACTACAAATATTTCTGTATGCAATCATCTGTTATCTATATTAAGTTAAGCAAATTTTTTTTGTAACTGGTATCTCCAACTCTAATCCATTAGCATATGGATGCTTCTTCCCCTTACTCACCTACAGACTCCCACTCCAACAGTGAGAAATCTGGCTCTCATCAGTGTACCTATATAGCAGTATTTTAAGCCCTACCCCATGGGAAACAATTTTATGAACTAGACTGCAGTTCTTTTATACACTTTGTACAGCAGTTTTCTTTGACTTCAGTCTTACAGACTCATTTCCAAAGTTACTAAAGTCAGCAACAGAGTTAGATGATATTGATACACTCTACATTTCATCTTGGTATTCCCCCAACCTTATAAATGATTTTTTAAACATGTGAATTAATAAAATTCACTTTTTATGAAAAGTTCAATGATTTTTAATAAACACATACTGTCACGTATGCACAATTATGATATAACAGAAAAAAGTTTCACTACCTTAAAAAATGCCTGTGCTTCACATTTCACCCTCCCACTTTCCCTGGGCAAACTCCAAAAACAATTTTTTAATCACCACTACTGTTTTGTCTTTTACCAGTCATATAATTGTAGTCACACAGCATACATTTTCATATTGGTATTTTTCATTTTAACAAAACGAATTAAAATTGATCTATGTCTTTTAGTGGCTGAATAGCTCATTTCTGTTTATCTGTAAACAATATTCCACTGTATGCATGTACCATGTTTTGTCATCTGTTTACCTAACAGTGGACATACTGCCCACCATTTTTGGCAGTTAGGAATAAAACTCCTTTAAGAATTTACATGCAAAGTTTTGTATAAACAAAACTTCCAAATCCACTGTGCAAACATCTAGGATTACCAGATCATACAGTAAAACTATGTTTAGCATAGTACAAAACTTCCACAGTTTTCCAAAGTGGCAACACCATTTCACATTCTAACCAGCAATGAGCTCCAGCTTCTGTTGCTTCGCATTCGTGCCAGGAAATTGGTATTGCCAGGTTCTTAGATTTCAGCCACTCTAACAGGGAGATAGTTGTCTTAATTCACAATCCTCGAATGATAAATGATTAAAGAATTTTCAACAAATGATAATTCCTCACATTACATTTTTCTGTTTGAATTACTGGTGAAGATTTGTCTCCTGATTAGACTCTCCAACCTTGTACAATCCAACATCATAACCTCTATCCTCACATAGCTATTAGGCTGGTGCAAAAGTAAATGTGGCTTTGCATTGTTGAACTTTGCTGTTGATTTTGGAATACACTGTTAAATACATGTGATTCTCATACACATCATTTGAATGTACATTTCTCACTTTTTTCCTAACGACTTAACACTTGCTCTTTGTTTTATATTTCTTTTAGACAGAAAGCAAATTCAAGCGATTTTTTTTTTTTAATTTGAGTTCAAAATGGGTCATAAAGCAGCAGAGACAATTCACAACATCAACAATGCATTTGGCCCAGGAACTGCTAACGAACACACAGTGCAGTGGTGGTTCAAGAAGTTTTGCAAACTACACGAGAGACTTGAAGATGAGGAGGATAGTGGCCAACCGTCAGAAACAGACAACTAACTGAGAGGAATCATTGAAGCCGATCCTCTTACAACTACTCATGAAGTTGTCAAGGAACTGAATAGCAACCATTCTACAGTCAGTAGGCATTTGAAGCAAATTGGAAAGGTGGAAAGGCTTCGTAAGTGCCTCAAAAGCTGGCCGCGGATCATAAAAAATCGTCGTTTTGAAGTGTCGTCTTTTATTCTACACAACCACCACAAACCATTTCTCAATTGAATTGTGATGTGTGTGAAAAAGTAAATGGTATGGAATAACAGGTAACAACCAGTTCAGTGGCTGGACCAAGAAGAAGCTCCGAAACACTTTCCAAAGCTAAACCTGCACCCAAAAAGGTAACAATCACTGTTCGGTCATCTGCTGCCAGTCTGATCCACCACAGCTTTCTGAATCTTGGCAAAACCATCATATCTGAGAATTATGCTCAGCAAACCGTTGAGATGCACTGAAAAGTGCAATGCCTGCAGTCAGCATTAGTAAACAGAATGAGCCAATTCTTCTCCACAAAGATGCCCAAATGCACGTAACACAACTAAAGCTTCAAAAGTTGAATGAACTGGGTGACAAAAGTTCTGTTTTATCCACCATATTCATCTGACCTCTTGCCAACCAGTTACCACTTCTTCAAGCATCTTCACAACTTTTTGCAGGGAAAATGCTTCCACGACCAGCAAGACACAGAAACTGTTTTCCAAGAATTCACTGAATCCCAAAGCACTGACTTTTATGCTACAGGAATAAACAAACTTATTTCTCATTGGCAAAAATGTGCTAATTGCAATGGTTCCTATTTTGATTAAGAAAGATGTATTTGAGCCTAGCTATAATGATTTAAAATTCATGATCTGACATCATAATTACTTTTGTACAGCTTAATATTTTAAAAAGTAATAATATATATATTACCCTTTTAGTTTCTTGTGACTTTTCAGACTCCCTTGGCTACATATTTTTGATACAAAGGTTAGGACACCTGTAAACGTAGTCTCATTCCTGGACAAGAAATGGAAAGAAATGGGTGATGTTCTGTATCAAATTTGCTTGACTGGTCCAGTTTCCAGTGGTGCCACCTTAAGAACCGAGTCATACTGACCAGTGTGAAATAATATCTCATCTGTGGCTTTGATTTGCATTTCTCTAACAATTAGCGATGAACATCTTTTCATGTGCCTATTGACCATCTGTCTGTCTTCTTTGGAAAAAGTATTCTGGTCTTCTGCACCCCCCCCCCCGCCTTTTTTTGACTGAGCTGTTTGTTTTCATAATATTGAGTTGTATGAGTTGTTTGTATATTCTGGTTATTAACCCCTTGTCGGCCATATCATTTAAAAATATTTTCTCCCATTCCCAGGTTGTCTTTTCTTTTGTTGATCGTTTCCTTTGTGCAAAAGCTGTACAAAAGCTTTTAAGTTTAATGAAGCCCTACTTCTTTGTCTTTTATTTCTTTTACATTGGGAAACTACTTGAAGAAAGTATTGCTACAATTTGTGTCAGAGAATGTCTAGCTTATTTTCTCTTCAAGGAGATAATATAGTGCCATGTCTTTAGGTCATTAAAGCATTTTTTAGTTTATTCATGTACATAGTACATGGGAATGTTCTAATTTCATTACTTTACATACAGCTGTCCAGCTTTCCCAACACAACTTATTGAAGAAGGTGTTCCTTTTCTTTTTCCCATTGTATATTCCTGCCTCCTTTGTCATAGATTACTTGACCGTGAACACATGGGTTTATTTCTGGGCTCTCTATTCTGTTCCATTGATCTATATGCCTGTTTTTCATGCCAATATCACACTGTTTTGGTTACTATACCTTTGTAGTATAGTCTGAAGACTGGAAGGGTTACCCCTCCAGCTTTGTTCTGTTCCCTCAGTATTGCTTTGACAATTCTGGGTTCCATATAAATTTCAGGGCTATTTGGTCTAGTTCTGTGAAAATAGTATGGGCATTTTCATATAGATTGCATTAAATCTGTGGACTCCTTTGGGTACTATGGACATTTTAACTATTAATTCTTCCAATTTAGGAACATGGGATATCTTTCAATTTCTTTAAATCATTTTCACTTTCCTTTATCAATGTATTATCATTTTCAGCATACGGGCCTTTCAACTTGGTTAAGTTTATTCTTAGGTAATTTTTGACACAACTTTAAATGGGATTTTTCTTTAGCTTTCTCTTTCTGATATTTCATTTTACTATAAAGAAATGCAACAGAACACCTCGCACTGGTCAGAATAGCTATTATCAACAAGCCAAGATATAAATGCTGACGAGGGTCTGGAGAAAAAGGAACCCTCCTACACTGTTGATGGGAATACAAACTGATACAGTTACATGGTACAGTATGGAGGTTCCTTAAAAACAAACAAACAAAAAAAACTAAAAATGAAGCTACCATATGATCCAGCAATTCCACTCTTGGGTATAAATCAGGAGAAAAATGAAAACTCCAATTCAAAAAGATACATCCATCCCAATGTTCACAGCAGCACTAAATACAAAAGTCAAGACATGGAACAACCCAAGTGTCCCTCAATAGTCAACTAGCTTAAGAAGATGTGGCACATATATATAATGTAGTATTACTCAGGCACAACAAAAAATATTACCATTTGCAGCAACACAGATGTACCTAGAGAATATTATATTTAATAAAGACAGAGAAAAACAAATATGATATCACTCATATGTGGAATCTAAAAAAAAAAAAACCAAATGTATCTATATACAAAACAGAAACATACTCACAGACATAGAAAACAGACATGGTTACTAAAGGGGAAAGGATAATCAGAACTATGGAATTAATAGATACAAACAACTAAAACAGATAAGCAACAAGAATTTACTGTAAGCAAAGAAATATATTCAATCTTATAATAACCTATAATGGAAAATAATCTGAAGTATATAATCTGAATCACTTTGTTGCATACCTGAAACTAACAATATTACAGATCAACTATGCTTCAATTTAAATAAGTTAATAGAAAAAAAAAAAAAAAAACTGAGTCTTTGCCTTAATTGAGAGGTTACTAATGCCTTAGAAACCTAGCCAGTAACCCAGTTCCCTGGAGCTAGAGTCCTATCCATTATCGCTTTGTCTCAGGGACTGAAATCCTATCCTTGAATCCCAGGCTATTGGATGGGGCCCTCATAACAGGCTGCCAGGCAATACAGGTGCTAGCTCTAGCCCAGATGTAGCTCATGATTCTAGAGATGCAGTTTCCCTGGTAGAAGATGGTCAGGTTACTCCATTTATCCCAGCTATTACCTGCCTAGTAAATCTTTCTTCCACTAATGGAAAGTGGACCTCCTTCCAAATATGTGCCTCAACCGAGCATGCATGGCTAGCTTCTAATGTCTTATCTCACAGAGGCTCATTTATTCTACCTCTAAGAATTTATGCTTAATAGCCCAAGTGACAGGAAGTGGTAATATTATCAAATATGCCTAACGTGAATTTAATCATGAGCAAAGAGACATGCTCAAATTGATTCAATCTACAGAATATAAGATATTAAGACAATTTCTTTCACTCATTCAACACAACTTTTCTTTCTATATTCATTGTCCAGTTACTATGTGCCAAAAATATTAAATAGTTGATCCTTCTATATAGCAGCACACATACCTTTCAAAAAACTCACAGTGTTTAAAATGTATTTTTCAATATCCTAATACAATTCTGTCATTTGGTGGTGGAGGAGGGACACTGAAGCTTCAAATCCCATAAACCATATAGTTCAAGTGAGATATCTATGGTACACAGGGTTCAGGTATTCACTGCTATAGGTAATTCAAGGGACACTGTGGGGAAAAAAGACATGAATGAATATCTGTGGGGGAGTGGGGGACAACTTCCTAAAACAAACCCTGACTCAACGTATAAAGTAATGAATTTTCTGGAAAACAGACTCAGGAATTCAAAAAGCTATATACATCCTTCACTTTGTGAAAATGATGCAATTTAATGTCAGAGTGTACTCTTGCCTGGAGAATCCCATGGATGGAGGAGCCTGGTAGGCTGTAGTCCATGGGGTCGCTAAGAGTCAGACACAACTGAGTGACTTCATTTTCACTTTTCACTTTCATGCATTGGAGAAGGAAATGACAACCCACTCCAGTGTTCTTGCCTGGAGAATCCCAGGGACAGGGGAGCCTAGTGGGCTGCCATCTATGAGGTCACACAGAGTCAGACACGACTGAAGCAACTTAGCAGCAGCAGCAGACCAACCTTTAGAACAAATGCTTTACTACAACTCTATATTACTTAATTTAAATGTGTATCCACACTTCTGGTAAACTATTTTAAGTTGGCATAGTTGGACAAGAAGATTATTCAAAACTACTCTATCCCAAAAGTTCTCTACAGGATAAATTGCAGTCTATATGTACAATAACTTTTCTACAAACTTTAAGAAACAGAGAGATAAACTGACTTTTTTCATTCTTTGTACCTAACCTAAACTTATTCATGAGGTATGAATATAAAGTAATCTCCATCCTTTCACAAATAATGAATATCAACATATGTGGGGTAGCTTAATGTAAAATCTTCAGAAACTAACAACTGAAACAGAAACACAAATAACTACCGTAAACTACAGTATATTAAAAAAAAAGGACTTTTCATGGAAACTTGCTTTAAGATAAGTACTGGAAGGGTTCTATGAAAGGAAAAATAACTTTCACTGACTGATAAAAGAAGTCACACAAGAGATAAGCATAAAATTGAGACTTGGTCAATTAAATAAGATTAATAAAATTAGTTAATTAGCATGAACAGAATTTAGGAAACAAAGATTTCAAAAAGAAAATAAACACCATGAGCTAAGGTATATAAGTGAAAAACCACAAGCCATATACAGAAGGACAAAAGAGATGTATTTGACTAAATAAAAGGTTATGAGTTTACAAACACAATAAAATAAGTTAGAAGAACATGACCCCCAATAAAAAGGTGCTTCTTAATATTCAAACAAGTTTAAAAGAAGAAAAGGGTCAACTTGGCAGTAATTAAAAAAATACGATGGAAAAGGGAAAAGTTTAAAAACAAGAAGGTAACAGTACAAAGTCCTATAAAGTGAAGCCTGAAGAAAGGAACATTGGAAATGTAACAAAAGGGACAGATGTATAAGACATTATGAAACAAAAATTCATGAGACTTGGAATCTCATTACATATAGGATGGAGGGGGAGGGATTTGGGATGAGGAAATTAAATGGTGACTGCTATTTTAATTCTAGATTCCTGGAAAAATTATGGTATCTTTTAGAATAATTAAGGAAGCCAGAACTAAATGTTAGTATATAGAAGAAATGTTCAATGAAAACATTTTCAAAATAAAACAACAAAGCTGATTTGACAAAGAGGAGATAGATACAAATCCAACTGATAATTACATTTCCAAAACTGATCATAAAAGTATGTAGGCTTAAGCTACAAAAACTATTTTTAAAAGATATTTCAATTGTTTAGAAAATTAAAAACAGAAAAAGTGGTATGGAAAAGGACCAATAGGCAATTCAGAAAAGAAACACAAAAGACCACTATTGCAGAACATATTGATGAAACATTACAGTACTTAAAAATCAGAAAAGATTTAACAAACAGTATACTCAAAAGTAAGACAGGGAATGCCATATATTTTGTTGTGTGAAAAGTAACCCAGTAACATACATCAAAAACTTTCAAAATATATAGCATATCTTTTGAGTAATAAATTCTACTTTTAAGAATCTAGACTAAAAAGTATCTATGGCTCTAGAACAAAATTTATTCTTGAGATATAAGTTTATGTCTGCATGGTTTAAATTAGTAAGCAAATTTTAACAGATATGTTCAAGAATAGGGAATCAAATTAGATAATTACATGCAGAATACTATGCAGTGATTTAAGTTTATAAAATATAGATCATAAAATTTGTAACATTATAAACAAAAGTACCAAGGAATTTAGAATATCTGATTTTCAAAAATATATTCACCTGTTAACCTCTACTTCTGACACTCATTGTTGCATATGCTATGCTAAATCTTCTATGTGTATAAACATATGGACAGAAAAGTAAAAATTGTATCTCTTTTTCTACTTTTCCTACTCAGCCTACGCAAATATGAAAGTTAAACAATGTTAAGAATATAAGTACTGGTTCTCACTTAAATAGAATGGAGAACAAAAATCATAATAAAACATTAAACCAGAGACTAAAGACAGGTGAGGTTACAGTTATGCTGATTTACATGACAACTAAAAGCAACATGAAATCCTGGATTGGATCGTGAACCAAGGTGAAAGAAACTATTTTTTTCTTTTATTTAGGGCATTACTTGAATATCAGGCAAAATCTGAATAAAATTTATGTACCTAAGGTCAGTATTATACAAATACTGCTTTCCTGATTTTTCAAACATGTACTGTGGTTGAGAAAAATATATCTGATTTTAAGAAAATGTATACTAAATAAAGTAGTAGGAGTAAAGTGGCATCATGTCAACAAATTACTCTCAAAGAGTTAAAAAATAATAATTGGTATATAGCAGATTTGTACATATAAATGTATACTTACATTTATGCATCTGTGTGTGTGTATATATATATATATATATATAGAGAGAGAGAGAGAGAGAGAGAGAATATGATAAAGCAAACATTGTAACATGTTAACATTTGGACAATATGCATGAAGAATCTGCACAGGAATTCTCTGTAGAATTCTTGGAATTCATCTGTGAGTGAAATTATCTCAAAATTAAAAAAATTTTACACACTAAGGAAAAAAAAAGAGTGATGATTTAACAAAATTAAACACCATTCATTAACTCAATAAACAGTCACTGAAGTCAAATACTAGTATACAGCAGTAAACAAACCAGATAAAAATCCCTCACTTCAAGCAGCTTGCCTTCTAACAGGGGGAGACAGACAATGAATAACTAACTAAAGGACATCCTATGTTAGACAGCAATAGGTACTACAGAGAAAGGGGAGAACACACACACACAAGATGAGGACAAAAATGGGAGAATATAAACACACACAAACAATGAGGAAAAAAAGTTCCTTGCAGTAGGAGGGAAGATATGCAATTCTAGATACCATCCATAAGGGAGACCCCACTGAAAAGATGACACAGGACTCTGAGGCAGGAGCACACATGATAGGTTTCAACAAAAGCACATGATGGCGGCTTAACTCAGCATCACAGTAAAAAAAAAATGACAGATGCAATTTGCAAATCAATTAGACAACCTATGTTGATGGTTTAGATATAGGCTGGGAAAGAAAGAGTCAATGATTGCATGGTTTACAGCTGAGCAACTAGAAGCACAAAGCTGCCATTATGGAAAAGGGCTGAGCAGGGGGCAGGAATTGTGAAAGTTTGGTTTTTTTAAATATCTTGGGACCATTAAATAGCTAAATGATGATTCTCAATGCATACTAGATATGGTCTGGAATTTAGAGTAAAGTCCAAGCTGGAGACATAAATCTGGGTGACATGAGCTTAGAGATGGTGTAGACAGAGAAAACGATGTCCATTAATTCCTAATACAATCACAGGGGTAGAATAAACCTGATATTATACAGTGTTAGTTTGGAGATCAATAATTATTAGAATTGTTGTTGTTCAGTTGCCCAGTCATGTCTGATACTTTGCAACCCCATGGAATGCAGCACACCAGGCCTCCCTGTCCCTCACCATCTCCCAAAGTTTACACAAGTTCATGTCCATTGCATCGGTGACGCCATCCAGCCATCTCTTCTTCTGATGACGACTTCTCCTCCTGCCCTCAATCTTTCCCAGCATCAAGGACTTTTCCAATGAGTCAGCTGTTCACATCAGATGACCAAACACTGAAGCTTCAGCTTCAGTCCTTTCAAGGAATATGCAGGCTTGATTTCCCTTAAGCTTGACTAGTTTAATCTCCTTGCAGTTCAAGAGACTCTTAAGAGTCTTCTCCAGAACCACAGATTGAAGGCATCAATTCTTTGGTGTTCTGCCTTCTTTATGTCCTGCTCTTACAACCATGTGTGACCAGTAGGAAGACCATAGCCTTGAATATACGGACCTTTGTCAGCAGAGTAATGTCTGCTTTTCAACACACTGTCTAGGTTTGTCATAACTTTCTTTCTTTCTTTCTTTCATCAGCAGAGTAATGTCTCTGCTTTTCAAAACACTGTCTAGGTTTGTCATAACTTTCCTGCCAAGAAGCAAACATCTTCTGATTTCATGGCTACAGTCACCATCTGCAGTGATTTTAGAATTCAAGAAGAGGAACTCTGTCACTACTTCCACCTTTCCCCTTGTATTTGCCATGAAGTAATGGGGCTGGATGCCATGGTCTTAGTTTTTTAATACTTAGTTCTAAGCCAGTTCTTTTACTCTCCTCCTTCACCCTCATCAAGAAGCTCTTTGATTCCTCTTAGTTTTCTACCATTAGAGTGGTATCATCTGCATATCTGAGTTTGTTGATGTTTCTACTGTCTATTTTGATTATTCCAGATTGTAAATGGTTCAGTCCCACATTTCTCATAATGTGCTCAGCATATAAACAAACACGGTGACAGCAGACAGCCCTGTCATATTCCTTTCTCGATCCTGAACCAATCAGTTGTTCCATACAGGGTGTGAACTGTTGCTTCTTGACTCACATACAGGTTTCTCAGGAGACAGGTAAGATGGTCTATTTCCACCTCTTTAAGAGCTTTCCACAGTTTGTTATGATCCACACAGTTAAAGGCTTTAGCACAGTCAATGAAACAGATGTTTTTTCTGGTATTCCCTAGCTTTCTCTACTATCCAACAGATGTTGGCAATTTGATCTCTGGTTCCTCTGCCTTTTCTAAACCCAGCGAGGACGTCTGGAAGTTCTTGGTTCACATAATGCTGAAGCCTAGCATGCAAGATTTTAAGCATGACCTACTAGCAAGGGAGATAACTAAAACTGTCCTATGATTTGAACATTCTTTAGCACTACCCCTTCTTGGGAACTGGGATGAGGATTGACCTTCTCTAGTCCTGTGGCCACTGCTGGGTCTTCCAGATCATCTGATATATTGAGTGAAACTCTTGGATAGCATCATCCTTTCACAGCCACAATAATAACAAGTACGAATTAGGACATCTGCAAAATAACAGTTCAGTAAGAAAAGTCTCTGAAGTAACATACTAAAAAGAAACACCAAAAATGGGATGTCTACTAAGAATTTAGAAATAAGGAAAATAATGCTTCCCAAGGCAGAGGTCCTTATACAACTTTTCTTCATTTCACTGAGTAAACTAGTAAAATCAGAGATCCATGAAGTCCTTTTAACAAGAATGAGCAGTAACAAAGAGTTTATCAACCAAAACTTAGAACTGTTCAAAATGGAGCCAGTTGATGGAAAGTGCCCAAGCCATCTTCAGAACAGGTACTGTGGCATAACTCAAATATGATCATTCTGACAATTATACCTCTCAATTTTAAGTAACATCTTGGTGTTTTGGCATTCTTGAGGGAAAGAATTCAGGAGGTAGGTTATGAATTTAAATTCTAGCTTTGTTCCTTATGCAACGTGATCTCAGCCACTTTCTTTTTTTGTTTTCTACTTTGTAAACTGCATACAAGACCTATTTAACAGTACTGGTGTGAAGATTAAATAACATAAAAACATCAGTGCAGTACAAACCCCAGAGTAGAAACTCAGGCAGCTCTTTTGTTTCCAAGGTTAAGAAATGGGTCTGAGTCAGGTAAAAATATAAAAAGCTATGTGACTAATCAGTGTGAATATAAGGACTAGAGTCTAACACATGTCTCTAGAATGCTACTATCCTATGATGGTTGACAGTTTTTCCATTCTAGAAACATGGGATGAACATGTACTATTTACATATTAGATTATGTAGTAGCAGTTTCACTAAAGTCAGTGCTAGTCTTTCACTCGTGTCAGACTCTCAGCGAACCAGGCTCCTCTGCCCATGGAACGCTCCAGAAAGAATACTGGAGGGGGTAGTCATTCCCTCATCCAGAGGATCTTCCCTACCCACAGACACAACTCTGGTCTTCTGCATTGCAGACAGATTCTTTACAGTCTGAGCCACCAGGAAAGCCAATTTCACTAAAAATAAAATCTTATTTCTAACCACAAAAGAGCTAAGCATTTGGATACACAGACTCCTTTTCATCAGGAAAGCAAAACATTACATGAATATAGCTGTAGACAAGTCAAAACTAAATAGGTTATAAAAAACAATACAACAGACTGCTGAAGGGGTGATAAATTCTGTTTAGGAAAATAAATAATAAAGGTGTTCTTGAAGAAGACAGCACTTAACCTGAATCATTAAGAATTTTAATTGGAGGGGAACAAATTCAAGAAAGCAATCATGTTTGCAGTTTACTCTACTATTTTCAAGAAACTTTATAGTCTTATTTCAAAATGTGTACTTATAAACAATGAATCATAGAGAAAGCAATGTGACTTGCCAATAGTCTTAGAAAAACCGTATGAGGCAGGATGGGGGGTCAGGAAGAGGAACACATGTAAATCCATAGCTGATTCATGTCAATGTATGGCAAAAATCAGTACAATATTGTAAAGTAATTAGCCTCCAACTAACAAAAATAAATGAGGAAAAAAAAAAAAGAAAGAAAAACCATATGGTAGTAAGACAAACTAAAAGAGTCTACTGCTTCTACGTACAAGACTCTCACTTTGCCCAAAATGTTTTTTAAAGGAATACCATAGCATCAAATACTTCTACAAAATTAAGGATTATAAAGAGTGTCTATAATATATGTCTTTTCCTCCACTATTTTTTTACTTTACATAAAGGCGAAAGATAAAATCAAGTGTAAAGAAAACTGTAGAAGTCACCCTTCTACCCCTTTCTTTGTTGTTGTTAGACTGTCTTGGAAAGTAAAAGCTATGGAGTTTCACTGAATCGAATAAGAAACTGTGGCAAACAGACAAATATTGATAGAACAAAATTAACATAAAAAACATTTTTAAGTCACTACAAAGGACATATATATATAATAACTGGTTAAATAACATAGCCACTGATTGTGATAGGTAGATCATGAGTCAAATCAACAAACTAATTTTTAAAAGATAATATTTATGAGATGATTATAAATTTTAAATGTATTTGGTGATTTTACTAAAATACTGTCATCTTGCATTATGAGAATGATACTGGTTGTTGTTCTTTAGTTGCTAAGTCATGGAGTGATATTTAAAAAAGAGAGAAGGGAAGCCCTTATCTTTTAGATACATTCTGAAATATTCAAAAATGGAATGCTATCCAGAATGACCTTCAAAAATAACACAGGAAAAAGAGACTGGCAATGACTTGATAACTGCTGTACCTTAGATTTATATGGAAGGTTTATTATACTATTATGACTTCCATAGGAGGTGGCTAAATTTTTCCATAATAAGAACTCTTATAAAATAAAATTTTAAAACTGCAATAACAAAGTCAACTCACCTTTATACTCATAAAGGTGAGTATAAAATAATACAAGCCTTAACCCACTGATACCATTGATACTACTGTCTGACAGTATTACTTTAAATTAAATGACTGTGTACTCACATGACATAAAGATACCATACAGTAAGAATACGTAGAGCTTTTCTAAACTTCTCAATCATGTGCAATGAGAATATATTCTGAGACTGAACTCAAATACTACAAAAATGCATACTTAAAGAGCTCACAAGAAATGAGAGCTGCATCTAAAAATAAAAAGCAAGGAAATCATAACTACACGTCATTCCATGTCAATCATCTTCCCAATCCCTTCACATGGACTACCATTTATTTGTAAGAGAGACACGGAAAGCAAAAAAGATACTATAATTTTCTTTTTCTAACCACTGCTAAGCCTATTTATGAAGCAAAGTTTCCAAGACATTCTAATGTGTCAGTGAGCTTTTTAAAAGTATTAACAGTATTATAATTAACAAATACCTCATTATCAATAACCATTATAGAAACAAAGATGACAAGTAATATACATACTGGAGGCCGGCCAGGTCGACCTCTTTTTCTTTTTCCTTTGACCTCTGTTTCTTCAAGTTCGCTGCCAGCATCAGAATGGGCAGTAGTCTCATTAGTTGAATCTCTAGAAAATATGATACATTATTTTAGTGAAAAAATTAATAAATACATACCTATTAATAATACAATGAAGCTCTGTTCCTCTAGCTTTCTTACTGTTTGCTGTATGTACACATATAGCTGATTAAAAGTGGTTTATACTTTCATGTTCAGAAAAAATCTTTAGCAAATTCAAAATATTACCCTCCCGTGGGATGTTTCAAAAGAACAGCATGTATACTATCTATGGTGAAACAGATCACCAGCCCAGGTGGGATGCATGAGACAAGTGCTCGGGCCTGGTGCACTGGGAAGACCCAGAGGAATCGGGTGGAGAGGGAGGTGGGAGGGGAGATCGGGATGGGGAATACGTGTAAATCTATGGCTGATTCATGTCAATGTATGAAAAAACCCACTGGGAAAAAAAAAAAATATTACCCTCCCTGGTTAATATCACATAACAATGAATAAAATGATTTTCCAAACAGAGAAATACAGAAAAGAAATGACTGTGGAAATGGCAGCTGCTATAGAAAATATAAATGCAAAATACAACTGCAAAAGACTAATTCTTCAATATAAAAAAAATAAAGGCTTGGGAGGAACTTTACTCATTTCATAAAATAATGGAAAGTGTGTTAGTAAATGTTTAACAATGGCACTTCAAAAAATCTATGCACATAAGTCATTAGAAACAGTACCAATATAAAGGAAGTAGAGCACACAACTTACAAACAATAATAAAATGCACAATATTTTTTATTGTAAATTCTATCTAGTTCAGTCACTCAGTTGTGTCCGACTCTTTGCGACCCCATGAACCACAGCACGCCAGGCCTCCTTGCTTATCACCAACTCCCTAAATCCACCCAAACTCATGTCCATTGAGTCAGTGATGCCACCAACCATCTCATCCTCTGTCGTCCCCTTCTTCCCTGGCCTTCAATCTTTCCCAGCATCAGGGTCTTTTCAAATGAGTCAGCTCTTCGCAACAGGTGACCAACGTGTTGGAGTTTCAGCTTCAACATCAATCCTTCCAATGAACACCCAGGACTGATTTCCGTTAGGATGGACTGGTTGGATCTCCTTGCAGTCCAAGGGAATCTCAAGTCTTCTCCAACACCACAGTTCAAAATCAATTCTTCAGCGCTCAGCTTTCTTTATAGTCCAGTTCTCACATCCATACATGACCATTGGAAAAACCATTATAGACTTGACTAGACGGACCTTTGTTGGCAAAGTAATGTCTCTGCTTTTTAATATGCTGTCTAGGCTGGTCATAACTTTCCTTCCAAGGAGTAAGCGTCTTAATTTCATGGCTGCAATCACCATCTGCAGTGATTCTGGAGCCCAGAAAAATAAAATCAGCCACTTTTCCCACTTTTTCTCCATCTATTTCCCATGAAGTGATGGGACCAGATGCCATGATCTTAGTTTTCTGAATGTTGAACTTTAAGTCAACTTTTTCACTCTCCTCTTTGACTTTCAGCAAGAGGCTCTTTAGTTCTTCTTAAATTTCTGCCATAAGGATGGTGTCATCTGCATATATGAGGTTATTGATATTTCTCCCAGCGTTCTTAATTCCAGCTTGTGCTTCCTCCAGCCCAGCATTTCTCATGATGTACTCTGCATGTAAGTTAAATAAGCAGGTTGACAATATACAGCCTTGATGTACCCCTTTTCCTATTTGGAACCAGTCTGTTGTTCCATGTCCAGTTCTAACTGTTGCTTCCTGACCTGCATACAGATTTCTCAAGAGGCAGGTCAGGTGGTCTGGTATTCCCATCTCTTTCAGAATTTTCCACAGCTTATTGTGATCCACACAGTCAAAGGCTTTGGCATAGTCAATAAAGCAGAAATAGGTGTTTTTCTGGAACTCTCTTGCTTTTTTGATGATCCAGTGGATGTTGGCAATTTGATCTCTGGTTCCTCTGCCTTTTTTAAAACCAGCTTGAACACCTGGAAGTTCACGGTTCACATATTGCTGAAGCCTGGTATGGAGAATTTTGAGCATCTGTCTAGTTAACAGATTCATATAAAATGATTTTAATAATTGTGTGAAACTCTTGTATCCCTAGCTAACCTACGGTTTCAGCTGATGAACGAACAGGCTTCTGCCGTGAAAGACAGTTGATACCTTTGTGCACTTTAATGAACAGAATGTAAAAGAAATGACAAAGCCATCTGTTGGAACGTCACTCATTGCTCAACGTTGTGAGCATCTTCTTTACTGAATTGCATATGTAATAGTTCTGGAACACTAGAAGCATATGTCTTCAAATCTTTGTGGTATCATAATATAATGACTAAAGACCTGATATTTATCTTTAAGTTTAATCTGCATTATTAACAATTTCTCCATCACTTTATTGAGTCCACAAACAACAAAACAATAAACTGAGTCCTCATTTGTAGTGTTTGCTGATTTTCATAAAGTGAATACTCTTACCACAACCAAATTCAAACTATCAAAGTGACATCACAAAATACAGAGTTGAGAAGTAATTAACAATAGTAGTACACTACTACAAAGTTATTTCCATCATACATGGAATAGATGTAAATAAAAACCTAGAGAGCATAGAAATTGGTAAGATGTAAAATAATTGGGAAGTGATGAGTTTTGAGCAATTACTTTTATTTTTAATAGGATTTATTTAATTTTAAGCTTGCATAATTTAACTTTCCATAAAAGTCATGTTATATATGGGCTTCCCAGGGCCGCCAGTGGTAAAGAATCCACCTGCAATGCAGGAGACATAAGAGACCCGGGTTTTATCCCTGGGTAGGGAAGACACCCTGGAGGAGGGCATGGAAACCCACTCCAGTCTTCAGGCCTGTAGAATTCCATGGACTGAGGAGTCTGGAAGGCTACAGCGATCCATAGGGTTGCAGAGAGTCAGATACAACTGAAGCAACTTAGCACGCACACATGCATGCATGTTATACTTAACAAGGTCACAAAATTCCTGGAAATTTAATATTCAGCTCTCCAGGCCAATACAGACTGGCCCTAGCATGGCATTAAAAACACATGGATGATATTAACAAAAATATCTTCACTGAATTCTGTATTACTCACTGTATCTGTATAAAACTGCAAATAAGAGGAAGGGTACAAAGCAAATGGTAAACTCAACTCACAACTTAGTATTTATGAAACTGCTCCACTGAAGGCTCTTAGTTCCATTCTCTTTGTTTTGATCCCTTGAAGATCTCATTAGTATCTGGCTCTTCTCCCTTTAAACTAACCTCTCTTGGAGATCTCATCCAATTGATATGGAACTTTTATGCAAATGACTTCAGTATATTATCACTAGACCTATCTGTAATTCAAGATTTTCAACTGCATGTGTAACATACTTCTTTGCATACCATCGCAAATTCACCAAATAACACACATAAAATTAAGTCTAATTATGACTTAATTCTAGCTCTCTACTCACAGCAATATCACTAAATAACTAATTTATTAATACCCAAATTTGCACTGTTTTATAAACTTATTATTGTCACCATTACCCTGTCTTATTCAAACCTACAACCACATCAGTCTTCCTCTTAGGCCATCAGTTAAAAATCCTCCTGAGTCATCCTCTATATACTAATTTCGTCTCTCATTCTTTTTATGATTACTACCATAATCACAACTTCTTGAATTAATCACAACTTATCTTTCTGCTTCTAACATTTCCCTGTCCAAGCCACTCTACACACTACTGTCACTAATATTCTCATTATCACGTTCCTTCTTTGTCTGCAAACCCTCAAAGGCAACTTGGTATTTAAAACTATAAATAATACTGATCTAGCCCAAGGGTCAGGAAACATTTTCTTTAAGGGCTATACAGTAAATATTTTAGGCTGAATGGTATGAAGTTCTCTGTATCTGATACTCAACTTGCATGAATATGGCCATTCATAATACATAAGTGAATGGATATTGCTGTGGTCCAATAATATTTATAAAAACAGGTTTCTGAAACAGTATCAGTAGTCTTTCAATCACTGATTTAATTAAGAATAATAAATCATATGCTTCTTCTCCTCACTATAATCCAAACAGACCATTTAGTATACACTGTGTGCCGGTTTACAGACATTACCTATGCACAAAACCTTATTAAGACAACATACTGATGTCTCAGTTTTACAGATGAGGAAATGTAAGATCTCAAAAGCTGACAATCCTGTTCATATTCACACAGCTATTAAGTGGTAGGGTCCACTTAGATCTCAAGGTAAATGCGAATTCTCTATCTCTAAGGCAGGATAGCAGAATGCAAATAGTATGTTTAGTATTTCTCTTATGTGAACAGAATACACTAGTACTTTTGATGCTTACAGAAATCTCCAGGCAACTACAAAAGCAAATTTGTTTCAAGGATACAAAATGTGTCCCATTAGTGAAATTAATTTATCCTTCAGCAATAGTTCACTGACAACAGAAAAAAGTACAATTGTTTTTTAATTCTTCACACTTCAGCCAGCTTAAAAGATGAAAGCTATTACCAACAAACAACTAACATACTTCAATCAGTATATGTATCTTATTTATTAGAATACATGATATAAAAATGTTTTTTAATTTCAAGCAAGATATAAGAATACAAGGAAGAGTTTCACTCCACTATACCCTAACACTGAATTTCAATCTGCAGAACAAGATTATCAAGTTTTATCAATACTGTCATGAATACTTATGTTCTGGCATAAATATACATAAATACAAAGCAATGTCTATATAATTTTTTAAACTTAAATTAATATGAATTTTCCTACAAAGGATTCCTAAATGTTACTCGATAATATGTTCCTTCTCTGTGAGTACTTAGACTGTCTCCAGTTTCTAACCACTACAAACAGAGGTGAAACAACTGTCCGTGCACGTTAACTCTTATTACACATCAACAAATACCTCTCTAGAATAGACACAGAAAGCTGGATCAAGGGCTATGCAAATTCAAACTTCAACCAAATTGCTCTACCAAAAAGCCTGCAAATGAATACTGGACATGAATAAAGAGAATACAAAAATCAGATTCAACCTTATAAAGTCATTCTTTTTAATTTCCTGAAAACTCTCTAAATTCTGTTTTACTCTTTCCAGTTTCCACTGTAATCATTTCAGCTCAAGTTGTTATTATCTCTGGCCTCGACACCACAACACCTTTCTCCAAATAAGACTGCTCGTTTCTCCTGTTGCCTTTTCCAATCAAATCACTATACTGTGTGCTAAGAATGCTATTCATAGTATATGTCTTATTCCATCTTTCTCGTGATTAAAACTCTATGATGATGTCCTTCTACTTCCAGGGGAAAACAACCTCAAAATTCTTAATTTAAGACTTAGCAGGTCCTATACAATACAGCCCTACTCTACTTGCAAGCCATATCTCATGCCATTCTCCATCTTTCATCCTGAAAAAAGAAAAATCACAGCTTTATTTCAGTCCCTCAAACACAATGTGATTCCGCCTATCACAATTCCTCTACCTCCCTACATTTCTTCCTTAGAAAAGTAGACTACTTCAAGGCATGTATTAAAATTCTAATAAATCCTCTAGCTTACCTTCAAAGAACCAATGGCAGTTTAAATCTATATGATTGTGATTATTTGATTAATATATATCTATATAAGCTTGATGGCAGCAAGGACAGAGTGAGTCTTTTCCACTTGTTCATTCTCAAAGCCCAGCACAGCTCTACTACAACATTTGGTGGAAATTGGCAATATTTAATAATGTTTAATTAATAGCAAAGCTTGCCTGGTGGTTCAGACAGTAAAGAATCTCCCTGCAATGCAAGAGACTAGGGTTTGATCCCTGGGTCAGGAAGATCCCCTGGAGAAGGGAATGGCTGGCCACTCCATTATTCTTGCCTGCAGAATCCCCTAGACAGAGGAGCCTGGAGGGTTACAGAGAACTGAGCAATTAACACTTTCATATTTAAACAAATGAAGCAGGGTAGGTATTGATGGCTTTTAGCATGTAAAGTAATTTGGATAGCATTCTGTCTTAAAACTCTGGAGGAAAAACGGAAGGACAGGAGACCAACTGGAAGGAGACTACAGTTTCTTAGAAAAAACACATATAAATGATCTAAAACTATAAAAATATATAAATAATTATGTAAACTGTTGGTCACTTTCATTATATCTAAACTGCTATTATCGTACACGATCAGAGTATACAGATTCCTACATTGGAGCTTAATGAAACCTATAAAGGGAAAAGTATTTGCCATTACACGATCTCACTTCGCAGAGAATCGAAATCAAATTCTAGATGTGTCCTATAACTCCAACAAAATCTAATTAGATGTCACCAGAAATGCCAAGGACTCATCAATTACAATCTCAATCTCAGGGAAAAGAAGTTCTGGCATGGGGTGAGAGGATGATATGGGACAGAGGTCTACAAACTCTTGTCTATAAATAGCCAAACGAAATATTTGTTTGCAGGTTAATTTTTTCTCTAGCACATAAACAATTCTGCAAAGGAGTCAGTGTGATTTTCTTTCATTAACACTTTATTTACAAAAGAAGTTGGCATGTCAAACCAGCCCACAGTCATCATTTCTGCTGAATACTAAAATAAGACAGTAACTTTTTTGTTCAGTAACAGGGACATTACATACTGACATTACAATGCAAGGGCTATAGATGGATATAATAATTATACCCTCTAATAGTTCTTTTACTTCAAGCATATTCCCCAACTATCAAAGAACACATTTCATGTCTCAGTAATAAAAGTTTTTTGATACAGAAAAGTGTTACATGCATTTAAAAAAATAAAAAGCTGTAATACTTACTGTAACACTGGTAACTCTGAAGTAATCATTGCTGCAAAGATCTGTCCACAATGCAGCAAAAGAATCAAGTGTTGTACAACTCAAAACTTTCAAAATAACCTCAAAGGTAATCCTGTTAATTAAAAAAGAAAGAAAGAAATTATTTTTCCAGTTTACTGATGTATAGTTGACAAACTCTAAGACAGTTACAGCAAGGTAATTTGATATATGGACACACAGTGAAGGGCTTCCCTCACTGAGTTAATTAATATATCCACCATCTCACATATTTTCTCTTTGTTTGCCCCAAACATTTAATAAATTCTACTCTATTAGCAAATTTCAATTATACAAGAAAGTGTTATCAACTACAGTCACCTTATTATATATTAGACCTTCAGGCCCTATTCATTTAGAACAAAGTTTGTACTCTTTCACCCAATCGCTCCCTATTTCTACCACTTTGCCCTTGGCAACGACTTTTTCCACTACTTTTTCCACTACTTTTTCCATGAATCTTCCCGCTCTATAGATATCACATATAAGTGATTTCATGTGATATTTGCCTTTCTCTAATGCTAATTTCATTAGTATAATGCCCTCCAGGTTAATCCAAGTTGTCTAATGATCAGTTTTGTTATTTTTTTTGAAGACTGAGTAATATTCCACTGTGTGTACCAAGAGACAACAAGGTTTGCTCTATCCGTTAAGTCCATGGACACATAAAGCTGTTTCCATATTTTGGTTTTGGTAAATAATGCTGCTGTAGTTCAGTTCAGCTGCTCAGCCGTGTTCACATCTCTGCAACCCCATAAACCACAGCAGGCCAGGCCTCCCTGTTCATCACAAACTCCCAGAGTCCACCCAAACCCATGTCCATTGAGTCAGTTATGCCATCCAGCCATCTCATCCTCTGTTGTCCCCTTCTCCTCCTGCCCCCAATCCCTCCCAGCATCAGGGTCTTTTCCAATGAGTCAGCTCTTCGCATCAAGTGGCCAAAGTACTGGAGTATCAGCTTCAGCATCAGTCCTTCCAATGAACACCCAGGACTGTTCAAAAGCATCAATTCTTCGGCGCTCAGCTTTCTTTATAGTCCAACTCTCACATCCACACATGACCACTGGAAAAACCATAGCCTTGACTAGACGGACCTTTGTGGACAAAGTAATGTCTCTGCTTTTTAATACGCGCAGCCGAGAGGAGCTAGCTCATGTCCGATGTCAGGGGCGGCGGCCGAGAGGAGCTACCCCACGTCCAAAGTAAGGAGCAGCAGATGCACTTTGCTGGAGCAGCCATGAAGAGATTCCCCACATCCAAGGTAAGAGAAACCCAAGTAAGACGGTAGGCACTGAGAGAAGGCATCAGAGGGCAGACAGACTGAGACCAGAATCACAGACAACCAGCCAATCTGATCACATGGACCACAGCCTTGTCTAACTCAATAAAACTAAGCCATGCGGTGTGGGGCCACCCAAGACAGACGGGTCATGGTGGAGAGGTCTGACAGAATGTGGTCCACTGGAGAAGGGAATGGCAAACAACTTCAGTATTCTTGCCTTAAGAACCCCAAGAACAGTACAAAAAGGCAAAAAGATAGGACACTGAAAGATGAACTCCCCAGGTCGGTAGGTGCCCAATATGATACTGGAGATAAGTGCAGAAATAACTCCAGAAAGAATAAAGGGATAGAGCCAAAGCAAAAACAACACCCAGCTGTGGATGGGACTGGGGATAGAAGCAAGGTTCGATGCTATAAAGAGCAGTATTGCATAGGAACTTGGAATGTGAGGTCCATGAATCAAGGCAAATTGAAATGCTGCTGTAAGCGTGGGATAAACACATCTATGTGTTTGGGATAATGATTTCATTTATCGTGGATATATACTGAGAAGTGGGATTGCTACATAATATTACATATAATATATAATACAACAGTCTTCTTTTTAATTATTTGTTTTCTAAAGATTGTACCAAATTACATTTCCACCAACAGTGAACAAGGCTTCTGTTCTGTCTGTATCCTCAACCAGAATATCTCTCTTAGCTTTTTGAGCAAAGACATCCTGACATAGATGTGAAGGGATACATCATTATGGCTCTGATTTTCATTTCCCTGAAGATTAGTGATGTTGAGTACCTGTTCATGTAGATTTTGGTTATCTGTATATATTCTTCAGAAAAATGTCTATTTAGGTCCTCTGAAAACTACTTTAGAAAAACATGAGTATGCCAGAATACACAGACTACAATCAATAGTACTACCAACTACCAATAATCACACTCCTTTGTATTTACCCAGATAAACTAAAAATTTATGTCTACATAAAGGCCAACACAAAGGTATTTACAACAGTTTTATTCAAAACTGCCAAAACAGAAGAAAGGTATAATTTAAGAGGTGAATGAACAAATAAACTGTGGTACACAGAAAACACTGAATATTACTTAACACTTAAAAGTAATGAGCTATCTAACCAGGAGAGGACATGGAGGAAGCTCAAATACCTATTACTAACTAAAAGAAGCCAATGTGAAACAGCTACACCCTATATGATTTGAATGACATAGCATTTTGGAAAAGGTAAAACTATGAGGACAGTAATAATATCAGGGATAGCCAAACATTATTGGATAGGGAAGATGAACAAGTAAGACCAAAAGATTTTTAGGGCACAGAAGCTATTTTGTATGATACTAGAATCATGGGTACATCTAAACTGAACATTTAAAACAAAACCCATAGAATATATAACACAAAGAGGGAATCCTAATGTAAACTACAAACACTGGGTGATAATGACATGTCAACATAGGTTCACTGATTGTAACAGATGGATCACTGTGATGTGGGATGTTAATAGTGGAAGAGGTTATATGTATGTGGGAACAAGAGTTATGGGGGATCTCTCTAACTTCTATTCAATTCTGCTGTGAACCTAAAACTTATCTTAAAACTAAAGTTTATTAAACAAAAACAAAGTAGCGGAGTGAGACAAAACAGGGCATCCAAGACAGGCCATGACACAATACCTAACAGAATAACACATAACTAGAATTCAGAAGGAGAGAGAAACATCAAGGCAAAAACAAACATCTGAAGAGGTAGCAAAGAGCTTTCCAAAAGTAATGTGAGATTTTAAAACACAGAAGAAAGATCAGAGAATTCCCATGAATATTCTAAAATATAAATATTGGTAAATATGAAGAAAATTTGAAAGGAAACAAAAGAAACATAATTCCTCACATACAGAGAAAAAACAAAAAATTATGATCAGATTTCTTGGTAGAAACTATGTAAGCTGGTTAAATAGGTCCATTCTAAAAGAAATCAATCCTGAATACTCATTGGAAGGACTGATGCTGAAGCTGAAGCTCCAATTCTTTGGCCACCTGCTGCAAAGCCAACTCACTGGAAAAGACCCTGATGCTGAGAAAGAGAGAAGGCAGGAGAAGGGGATGATAGAGGATGATGGTTGGACGGCATCACTGACTCAACAGACATGAGTCTGAGCAAACCCCAGGAGATAGTGAAGGACAGGGAAGCCTGGAGTGCTGGGGTCCATGGGATCAGTCACTCAGTTGTATCTGACTCGTTATGACCCCATGGACTGCAGCATGCCAGGTTTCCCTGTCCATCACCAACTCCAACAATGTAAGCTGAAAGACAGAGAAGCACTGTTTGAAATGTGAAGTGGAAAAAATCATGAAAATTGAATTATCAATCTTTCAAAAACAAAAGAAAGAAATGATGTCATGGAAAATGGAGGACTAGGAAACCTCAAAAATTAGGCCCTCCAGTAAAGGAACTTTTGTTGTTTTTTAGTTATTAAATGAAGTCCAGCTTTTTGGGGAACCCATGAACTATAGACCACCCGGTTCCTCTGTCCATGGGATTTCCCAAGCAAGAATACTGGAGTGGCTTGCCATTTCCTTCTCCAGGGGAATTTTCCTGACCCAGGGATCAAACCCACATCCTCTATATTGGCAGGTGGATTCTTTACCATTGAACCACCAGGGAAGCCAGAAACAACTCTTAGTTTGGCCAAAAAACAACAAAGCTCATCTCTTATGAACATCTGGAATCTTATAAAAGTTTATGATAAAGAGAGGAGTGCCTAAAAGACGTCAATTATACTTGATAAGAGACCACAGTAGTATTTTTGCTTACTCATATGCCAACTCCATAGCCCACAAGGACAGCAGACCAAGTTACGGGTGTGGCTCGCTAGTGCCCAAGAGAACACCATGGACCTGTTCTCTAAAACTGCAGCAGAGTGTTTGGAAGAGCTTCCTTTTTCTTTTCTTGGAGAAACTATTATCTTTCAAAAGCATTTAAACACACAGTGATACAAGTAGCTGTCTGGGGCAAGAGAGTGGATTGCATAAGCATTAAACAATCTAAAAGCCTTAAATTAAAAGAGGGGGAGGAGAAAGCTATGTGGGGAGTAAGTACTTTAAAGAGGTATCACATATGCAAGGAAATGGAGAGTACTACACGAATGCTCAGGGTTGGATGGATTCTCAGAGAAGAACTACGGAGTACAGGCTTTCAATTCTAGGTGATCTTTGCTCTCCATGCAAGCACAAAGTGAATACCAAGACAAAGCTGTAGGCAGCCTGCCTAATTTTTGAAGAAGTACCTCAGCTAACAGACAATCTGCCAAAAAAAGACCCAGAAATTACTTGTTTCCATTAGCAAAAGAAATCTGGAAGATCACCACTGAATAAGACAACAAAATTTTAGGACCCACACATGACAAAGAATACAGTCCTTGCAAAAACAGGTTAGCAAAGCAAATTCTAAGAGATGACTCTAGCCCTCGAAAAGACAACAGTAAACCATGAGGAGGAGAGAAGAACCTAGTGTCCAATGTTACAACACTGGACATACTGAAAGTGTCCAGTTTTTCATAACATCAAAAATTCAAAAGGCATACAAAAAATATGAAATGATGGCCCATTACCAGAAAAAAAAAAATTCACAGAAATCATCTCCATCTAAGCTCAGATATTGAACTGAGACTTCCAGAAGTAGATAAACAAAGACAGACAAGAAAGAATATCTGAAGATACATGGCAAAAACTTAACCTATTTTAAATACATAAATCTACACAATTAGTAAGATAAATGAACTCTGGGAAGAAGAAATTCAAAAGAGAGTCACAAAGAGATATAGAGAATAAACTATTAATAGTAGTTACCAGTGGGAAACGGTGAAGGGTGGTAATATAGGGATGGGGGAGTGAGAGAAACAAACTACTGGGTGTAAGATACGTTTAAACATGTATTAAAAAACATGAGGAATATTGCTAACATTTTATAATAACTGTAAATAGAAAGTAATCTTTTTAAAGTCACACAGATACAAACCATAGTTGGCTCTTGAACAACAACAAGATTAGGGGAACTGACTTCCTGCACATTCAAAAGCTTCATATATAATTTCGCAGTTGGCTGGCCATATCCATGATTCTGTATCAGTGCTCAACCAATCAGATTGTGATGTACTTTAGTATTTACTGAAAAACATCTGTTTAATTAAGAGTGAACAAGTGCAGTTCAAACCTACTTGATTCAGAAGTCAATTGTACAGTCAAACTGTAAAAGCCAGATTAATGAAAGAATCTTATAAGTGTAAATCTATGGCTGATTCATATCAATGTATGACAAAACCCACTGAAATGTTGTGAAGTAATTAGCCTCCAACTAATAAAAAAATTAAAAAATTCAAAAAAAAAAAAAACAAAAACAAAGAACAAAAACAAACAAGCTGACCACATACAAGTAATCCACAGAAACCACAGAAAACCAATAAGACTAACATTCAATTTCTCATTAAGTACAGAAGCCAGAAAGCATTAGAATGACATATCTAAAATGCTAAAAGAAAACTGTCAAAACAATAATTCTCTACCCAGCAAACTATCACTCGAGGATGACAGAGAAATTAAGACATTCCTAGAAAAATAAAAACTGAAGAAGCTTGTTGCTAGACCTGCAATGCCTTACAAGAAATAATAAAGGAAGTCCCTTATGCAGAAATGAAAGAACAATAAACAGTAACTTGAAGCCACACATAAAAAAAAACAGAAAACACTGGAAAAATGAACTAAAAGGCAAATACAGAAGCCAACATCATTTGTTTTTGGTTTGTAATTCCCATATTTGTTTCCTTTATGATTTAAAAGAAAAAAAAAATAAAATAGTATTTATACATCTATGTTAATACACAATGTAGATACAGTTGACTTTCCAACTAAAGTATAATTGATTTACAATACCATGTTTGTTTCAGGTATACAGCAAAGTGACTCAATTATACCATTTTACCAGATTATTTTCTGTAACAGGTAAGATATTACAGCTTTGTAGTAGAGTCTGAATTTTGAAAGAGCTATGCTTTGTTCTTTTTCCTCAGGATTGCTTCAGCAATTCTGGGTCTTCTGCAGTTCCATACACATTTTAGGACAACTTTTTCTAGCTTTATGAAAACTGCCATGGATATTTTGATACAAGTTACATTAAATCTGTAGACTGCTTTGTCCAAAATGTATGGACATTTTAACAATATAAATTCTTCCAAGATTACGGAAGATCTAATTTTTTTAATGAAAAGATATAACAATAATATAAGTGAGGGATGGGGACAGAAGCAAGATTTTACAAGTTATGATAGGTATACCTCATTTTATTGCACTTTGAAGATACTGCTTTTTTTTTTTTTTACTAATTTAAGGTTTTGTGGAAACCCTGAGAGTCTATCACTGCTATTCTTCCAATAGCAGTTGCTATGTCTATTGTGTCACATTTTGGTAACTCTATCAATACTTCAAACTTTTGATTATTATCATGATGTGTTATGGTGATCTGTGATCACCAAGGTCACTTTCATAACTGTTTTCAGGTGCTGTGAATGACACCCACATAAGCCAAAGAACATAGTCAACGAATATTGTCTATATTATGACTGCTCCACTGAACAGCCGTTCCTCTCTCTCTCCCCCTCTCTGTGGACCTATTCCTTGATATGTAATAATACTGAAATTAGGCCAATTAATAAACCTACAAGAGCCACTATGTGTTCAACTCAAAGGAAGAATTGTATGTCTCTCACTTTCAATCAAAACCTAGTTGTGATTAAGCTTAACGAAGAAGGAATGTTGAAAGCTCAGAGTGATCAAAAGCAAGGTCTCTTGCACAAAGCAGTCAGTCAAATTGTGAATTCAAAGAAAAGGTTCTTGAAGAAAATTGAAAATGCTATCCTAAAAAACACAAGAATGATAAGGAAACAAAACAGCCTACTGGTGATAGAAAGTCTTAGTGATCTCAATAAAAGATCAAATCAGTTACAACTTTCTCTTAAGCCAAGACTAATTTTAAAAAGGCCCTAACTCTCTTAATTCTATAAAGGCTAAGAGAATTGAAGAAGCTGCAATAAAAAAGTCTGAAGCTAGCAGAGGTTGGTACATGACACTTAAGGAAAGAAGCTGTCTCCTTAACATAAAAGTGCAAGGTAAAGCAGCAAATGCTGATGCAGAAGTTGCACCAAATTAACTAGAAGATCTAGTTAAAACAATTAAGGTATTTACAATAAACTGGATTTCAAAGTCAAACTCCCTGGGGGTTCTCAGTCCCTTTGCCAGATCCCCAGGTGGAGAAATCTGTTGTGGGGCCTAGAACATTCGCAACAGTGCAAGAACTTCTTTGGTATAATTGTTCTCTAGTTTCTGGGTCACCTGCTCTGTGGCTCTGTAGTGGGGATAATGGCGATCTCCTCCAAGAGGACTTATGCCACTTGCCGCACCTCCCAGAATTATCCCAGCAGATTGCCACTTCTGACGCATGCCTCCGCAAAAGACATTCAAACACAGAAAGGCAAGTCTGGCTCAGCCTCTTGTGGAAATCACAGCTCCTTTCCCTGGCCCTGGGGCACACTGGGTTTTGTTTGCACCCTCCAAGAGTCTCTGGATGGCATGAGGTTTGATATTTTAAATGTGACTGCACCCTCTTACCATCTTGTTGTGGCGTCCTTTGCCCTTGTACATGGGGTATCTTTTCTTGGGGGGGGGGTCTAACATTCTCCTGTCAATGGTTGTTCAGCAGCTAATAAACAGAGTGCCTGAAGAACTATGGATGGAGGATCAAACGTTCTACAGGAGGTAGTGATCAAAATCATCCCCAAGAAAAAGAAATGCAAAAAGGCAAAATGGTTGTCTGAGGAGGCCTTACAAATAGCTGAGAAGAGAAACAAAAGGCAAAGGAGAAAAGGAAAGATATATCCATCAGAATACAGAATTCCAAAGAACAGCAACGAAACATAAGAAAGCCTTCCTAAGTGATCAATGCAAAGAAATACAGGAAAACAATATAGGAAAGACTAAAGATCTCTTCAAGAAAATTAGAGATACCAAGGGAATATTTCATGCAAAGACAGGCACAATAAAGGAAAGAAACAGTATAGATGTAACAGACACAGAAGATATTAAGAAGATGGTGGCAAGAATACACAGAAGAACTATACAAAAAAAAAATTCTTAATGATCCAGATAACCACAATGGTGTGATCAATCACTCACCTGCAGCCCGACATTCTGCAATGTGAAGTCAACTGGGCCTTAGGAAGCATTACTATGAAAAAAAAGCTAATGAAGGTGATAGAATTCAAGAAGAGCTACTGCAAATCCTAAAAGATTATGCTGTCAAAGTGCTGCACTTAATATCCCAGCAAATCTGGAAAACTCAGCAGTGGCCACAGGACTTGAAAAGGACAGTTTTCATTCCAAACCCAAAAGAAGGCAATGCGAAAGAATGTTCAAACTACCAAACAACTGCATTCTTTTCACATGCTAGCAAATTAATGCTCAAAATCCTTCAAACTAGGCTTCAACAGTATTCGAACCAAGAGCTCCCGGATGTACAAGCAGGATTTAGAAAAGGCAGAGGAACCAGAGATGGAATTGCAAACATACATTGCATCAGAGAAAAAGCAAGAGATTTCCAGAGAAAACATCTACTTGTGCTTCACTGACTACACCAAAGCCTTTGACTGTGTGGATCACAACAAATTGTGGAAAATTCTCAAAGAGATGGGAATACCAGACCACCTGCCTCCTGAGAAATCTGTATGCAGGTCAAGAAGCAACAGTCAGAACCAGACAAAACAATGGACTGGTTCCAAATTGGGAAAGGAGTATGTCAAGGTTGTCTACTGTCAACATGCTTATTTAACTTAATGCGAAGTACATTATGCGAAATGCCAGGCTGGATGATGCACAAGCTGGAATCAAGATTGCCAGGAGAAATATCAATAAACTCAGATATGCAGATGACACTACCCTTATAGCACAGAGCAAAGAGGAACTAAAGAGCCTCTTGATGAGGGTGAAAAGGAAGAGCGATAAAACTGACTTAAAACTCAACATTCAAAAAACAAAGATCATGGCATCTGGTCCCATCACTCCATTGCAAATAGATGGGGAAACAATGGAAACAGTGACAGGCTTTACTTTCCTGGGCTCCAAAATCACTGCAGATAGTGACTGCAGCCATGAAATTAAAAGAGACCTGCTCCTTGGAAGAAAAGCTATGACAAACCTAGACAATATATTAAAAAGCAGAGACATCACTCTGTCGACAAAGGCACATCTAGCCAAATCTACAGTTTTTCCAGTAGTCATGTATGGATATGAAAGCTAGACCATAAAGAAGGCTGTGCACCAAAGAATTGATACTTTTGAACTGTGGTGCTGGAGAAGACTCTTGAGAGTCCCTTGAACAGCAAGGAGATCCAACCAGTCCCTAAAGGAGATCAGTCCTGAATATTCACTAGAGGGACTGATGCTGAAGCTGATGCTCCAGTACCTTGGCCACCTTAAGGGAAGAGCAGACTCATTGAAAAAGACCCTGATGCTGGGAAATATTGAAGGCAGGAGGAGAAGGGGACGACAGAGGATGAGATGGCTGGAATTCAATGGACATGAGTTTGAGCCAACTCCAGGAGATGGTGAAGGACAGGGAACCCTGGTGTCCTGCAGTCCATGGAATTGCAAAGACTCGGCCATAACTGAGTGACTGAACAAGAAAACTAAACAAAAGTTTCTCAATGTAGACAAAATAGTATTACACCAGAAGAAGATGCCATTGAGAACTTTCACAGGTATAAGGAGAAGTCAGTGCCTGGCTTCAAAGTTTCAAAAAAACAAGCACACTTTCCTGACAGGGTCTAATGCAACTAGTGACTTTAAATTGAAGCCAGTGTTCATTTACTATTCCAAAAATCACAGAGCCCTTAAGAATTACACTGTTATCTATTCTGCCTGTGCTATAGAAATGGAAAAACAAAGCCTGGTTGACAGTACATCAAGTTTGGAACACTGTTTAGTAAATGCTTTAAGCCTACTCTTGAGATCTACTGCTCAGAGAAAAAAAAAGATTCAAATATTACTTACTACTCGTTGACAATGCACCTGATCACCGAAGAGCTCTGCTAAAGATGCACAGTGAGACATATGCCATTTTCACATCTCCTGACACAGAATCCATCCTGCAGCCCACAAGGAGTTATTTCACTCTTCAAGTTTTTTAGTTAAGAAATACCTATTATAAGATTGTAGCTGCCATAGACAGCGATTTCTCTGATGAACCTGGATGAGGTCAGATGAAAACCAGGAAAAGGTTCATTCATTCAAAATGGTATTTACTAGATACCATTAGTGATGTTCATGATTCATTGAAAACGTCAAAGTATCAACAAGAGTTTGCAAACAGTTGTTTTCAACACTCACAGATGACTCTGAGGGATTCAAGTCTTTAGTGTGGGAAAGAACTGCTGGTGTAGTGAGTGAAATAGCAATGAACTAAAATTAGAAGTGGAGTCTGAATATGTGACTGCATTGCCACAAATCTCATGATATACACTAACAAAGGAGATGCTTCTTGTGTATGAGCAAACAAAGTACTTTCTTGAGATGAAACCTGTAACTGCTGAAGATGCTGAGCAGATGCTGAAATGACAATAAAGAGTTTAGAACATTATGAAAACCTAAGTGATAAAGCAGCGGCAAGTTTGGGAGGGCTCACTCCAATTTTTTTAAAGAGTTCTATTGTGGGTAAAATACTATCAAACAGCACTGCATGCTATAGAGAAATCATTCATAAATGGAAGAGTCCACCAATGTGGCAAACTTCACTGTTGCCTTATTTTAAGAAACTGCCACCATCACTCTATCCTTTGGAAATAACCACCCTAATCATTCAGCAGCAATCAACACTGAGGCATGACCCTCTTTCAGCAAAAAGACCACAAATAGCTGAAGGCTCAGATGATGGCTAGCATGCCTTCGCAATAAAGTGTTTTTATATATGTAAATAAAGGTATGTACATCATTTAAGACATAGTAACACTGAATACTTAACAAGCTATAGTTTAGACCAAATATAACTGGAAAACTGAAAAACTCAAAGTGACTCACCTAATTTTATTGTGCTATTTGCTTTACTGTGGTGCTCTAGAACCAAACCCGCAATATATATGAAGTATACCCAAATGTATAAATAAAAAGTCAAGTTACTACCGTTTCAAACTAAATTGATAAAACATATCATGATCACCAGTGTAATTGAAAGTGAAATTTTTTAAAATGAAAAAGGTACACTAGAAGATCAAACACAAAGGAAGGCAGTGATGGAGAAATTAAGCAACAAAGAAGGTCACTGCAGTAGTGTTTACAATAGCCGAAACACTGTTGTTCAGTTGCTAAGTTGTGTCTAACTTTGTGACCCCATGGACTGCAGCACGGCTGGCTTCCCTGTCCTCCACTATCTCCAGGAGTTTGTTCAAACTCATGTCCACTGAGTCGATGATGCCACGCAACATCTCATTCTCTGTAGCACCCCCTTCTTCTGTCCTCAATCTTTCCCAGCATCAGGGTCTTTTCCATGAGTTGGCTCTTTGCATCACGTGGCCAAAGTATTGGAACAACAGCTTCAGCATCAGTCCTTTCGATGAATATTTGGGTTTGATTTCCTACAGGATAGATTGGTTTGAACTCCTCGCTGCCCGAAAGACTCTCAAGAGTCTTTTACAGTCCCATAATTCTAAACCATCAATTCTTCAGCATTCAGTCCTCTTTCTGGTCCAACTTTCACATCAATACATGACTACTGGAAAAAACCACAGCTTTGACCATACAGGCCTTTGTCAGCAAAGTGATGTCTCTGCTTTTCAATATGCAGTCTAGGTTTTTTTTTTTAGCGGGGGGCCTCCAAAATCACTGCAGATGGTAAATGCAGCCATGAATTAAAAGATGCTTGCTCCTTGGAAAATAAGTTATGACCAACCTAGACAGCATATTAAAAAGCAGAGAAATTACTTTGCCAACAAAGGTCCGTCGAGTCAAAGCTATGGTTTTTCCAATAGTCATTACATTTGCGAGAGTTAGACTATAAAGAAAGCTGACTGCCGAAGAGTTGATGATTTTGAACTATGGTGTTGGAGAAGACTCTTGAGAGTCATTTGGACTGCAAGGAGATCCAACCAGTCCATCCTAAAAGAAATCAGTCCTGAATATTCATCGGAAAGACTGGTGCTGAGGCTGAAACTGTAATACTTTGGCCACCTGATGTGAAGAACTGACTCATTGGAAAAGACCCTGATGCTGGGAACGATTGAAGGCAGGAGGAGAAGGGGACAACACAGGATGAGATGGTTGGATGGCATCACTGACTCGATGGACATGAGTTTGAGTAAATTCCGGGAGTTGGTGATGGACAGGGTGGCCTGGCATGCTGCAGTCCATGGGGCTGCAAAGAGGTGGACACGACTGAGCAACTGAACTGAACTGGAAAAACCACAGCTTTGACTATACGGACCTTTGTCAGCAAAGTGGTATCTCTGCTTTTTAATACACTGTCTAGGTTTGTCATAGCTTTCTCTATAAGGAGTAAGAGCTTTTTAATTTCGTGGCTGCAGTCACTGTCCACAGTGATTTTGGAGCCCAGTGGAAAATGTACTGTTTGCACTTGTTTCTCCACCTATTTGCAATGAAGTGATGGGATCAGATGCCGTGATCTTAGTCTTTTGCATGCTGAGTTTTAAGCCAGGTTTTTCACTCTCTTTTTTCACCCTCATCAAAAGGCCCTTTAGTTCTTCTCTGCTTTCTGCCATTAGAATAGTACCATCTGCATATCTAAGATTGTTGGTATTTTTCCTGGCAATGTTGATTCCGGCTTGTGATTCCTCTAGCCCTGAATTTCACATGATTATTCTGCATGTAAGTTAAAAAGGCAGGGTGACAACATACAGCCTTGAGGTACTCCCTGACCCATTTTGAACCAGCCAAACCAGCCAAGACATAGAGGCAACCTAAATGTCCACTGGCTGAGGAATGGATAAAGAAAATGTGGTGTGTGTATATATACATATATATGTACATATATATATATATACACACATATATATATATACACACATGTGTATATATACATATATATATACACACACACCATATATATATATACACACAATGTAGTATTACTAAGCCATTAAAAAGAACGAAATAACGCCATTTGCAACAACATGGATGGACCTACAAAGTGTCATACTGAGTGAACGAAGTCACACAGAAATATTATATAACATCCTTTATATATGGAATCTAAAAAGAAATGATACAAATGAACTAACTTACAAAACAGATACTCACAGACTTAGAGAACAAATTTCTCATTGCCAGGGTGGAGATGGGAGAAAGGGATAATTACGGAGTTTGGGATGGACATGTACACACTGCTATATTTAAAATGCATAACTGACAAGGACCTACTGTATAGCACATGGAACTCTACTTAAATGTTATGTGCCAGCTTGGATGGGAGGAGGGTTTGGGGGAGAACAGAAACATGTATATGTATGGCTAAGTCCGTTTGCTGTTCACCTGAAAATAACACACTACTGTTTGTTAATCAGCTACAGCCCAATAAAAAGTTAAAGAAAAATGAAGATATAAGACAAGCAGGAAAGAAAAACAAAGCAAAGTGTCAAAAGTCTTTACTTATCAAGCATGCATGCTCAGTCACTCAGTCGTGTCGGACTCTTTGCAACCCCATGGACGACTGCAGCCATAGTTGGTGACTTCAATACACCACTTTCAAAATAAAAAAACCAAGATCCAGACATAAGATTAAAAAGGAAATAGAGGACTTGAACAACAGATACCATAAATCAAACAGACCTAATAGACGTGTAAGGAACACTCCACCCAAAAAGAGAATACACCTTTTTCTCAAGTTCACATACAACATTCTACAGCATAGCTGATTAAGCCACAAAAAAGTCCCAGCAACTTTTAAAAGCTTGAAATCATACAGACTGTATTCTTAGAGCAGAAAGAAAAGGAAGTAGAAATCAGTAACAGAAGAGAAACTGGAAAATCTGCAAATATGTGGAAACTAAACAGCATACTCTTAAATTACTGAGTTAAAGAAGAAATGACAAATTAGAATACTATGAGGCTAGTGAAAACAAAGACACTGTATGTCAAAATTTATGAGACACACCAAAAGGAGTGCTCAGAAGGAAATATAACTGTAAACGCCCACGTTTAAAAAAAAGTGCATCAATTCAATAACCTAACTTTCTACCTTCAGTTCAGTTCAGTTCCATTCAGTCGCTCAGTCGTGTCCAACTCTGCGACCCCATGAATAGCAGCACACCAAGCCTCCCTGTCCATCACCAACTCCCGGAGTTTACTCAAACCCATGTCCATCGAGTCGATGATGCCATCCAGCCATCTCATCCTCTCTTGTCCCCTTCTCCTACTGCCCCCAATCCCTTCCAGAATCAGCGTCTTTTCCAATGAGTCTACCTTAATGAGGAGCAAATTAAACCTATGTGCGTACTATGTCGCTGCAGTCATGTCTGACTCTTTGCGACCCAATGGACTGTAGTCCGCCAGGCTCCTCTGTCCATGAGATTTTACAGGCAAGAATACTGGAGTGGGTTGCCATGCCCCGCTCCAGAGGATCTTCCTGACTCAGGCACCAACCTGCATCTCTCATGCCACCTGCACTGGCAGGTTCTAGCGCCACCTGGGAAGCCCAAAGCAAACCTAACGGCAGCAAAAGTTATGAAATAATAAACATAAAAGAAGAAATAAACAAGAGTAGAGAAATAATAGAATTTATAAGGATAAAATTTGACTTTTTTTTAACGTATTGACATTACTGACAACTTTCAGACTCAGTAAGTAAAAAAGAGAGAAGATGCAAATAACCACACTCGTCAATTAAAGCAGGAAGAGAAGCAGGTTCCCGCAGCAAGCCACTGCTGATCCACGCCTCCAACCTCTCTGACACCTGCAGTTCCCTCACCAGGGACCAAACCCATGGCCCTGGCAGTGGGAATATGGGACCCTAACCACTGGACCACCAGAGAATTCCCTCTAATGGAACACTTCCATATCAAGTATTTCAAATTAATGAAGTTCTAACTTCATGAAAGTGTGTGCATTATCAAAGTTGTCATCATGCAGCCAGCGTGTAGAACCCTAAATGGAACTTAGGGTTCAACGGAACTGAACTCAGCCAGGAATTCAACCTACATGAAGACTCAACGTCAGGACCTCTACCTGTCATTGAGCCTACAGGAGCCCCACCCTGCCATCCTGGTCTGAGCCCCATGCCACCTGGCTCCTAAGCCCTGTGCAGCTGCCCTGGGTGAAGAGATACGAGCTCCTGCCGCAGCTACATGGCCTTTGTTCAGACGACTGAAGCAAACAAGCAGATGGTAGAACATCTGAGGGACAGGACACACTGATATGATGCTCATTCTCTGTCTGCCTTTGAGGACAAGTTGGGACCAGTAAGACCCAACCCTGGATAGGCCACTGATGCTGGAGACTGTGGCTTGGAGGTTTTGAATACTCCTAGGGGTTCTGCTCCTGAGGGCTGAAGGGATCATGTCTCCATTTAGGGAATACCAGCAACATTCAGGAAAGCTCTGCACTGGGGTTTTTCAAACTTTGGTGTGTGTCAGAATTATCTGAAAGTCTTGTTGGAATACAACTGCTGGATCCCATCCCCAGGGTCTGATTCAATAGGTATGGGGTATAGCTCAAGAATCTACATTTCTTTTTTTTTTTTCAGCCATGCCATGTAGTTTGCTGCATCTGTTCCCTGACCAGGGATTGAACCCGTGCCCTTGGCAGTAAGAACAGAGAGTCCTAACCACTGGACTTCCAGGGAATTTCCAAGAATCCGCATTTCTAACTGTGCCCAGGTGATACTAACATTGCTGGTGGGGAACCATACTTTGAGAATTACTTCTATAGAGCCTGCAAGTGTTTCCTAACAGGATCTGATTAAAGGAATTTTAAATTTATATATTTATTTATTTATAAATTTCCACCTTTCTTAAATTTCTAGAATTAAAAACCTTACAGAAATAAAAAAGATTATAAGATAATAGGAAAAAATTGTATGCCAATAAACTGCATAATCTATATTAAATGGCTCAAGGAAAAGTAAAAAAATTAGAACAAACCTGTAACATTCAGAGAATCAGCTATCAAAACCTCCCAACAAAAAAGTCCAGAATCAGATGGTCACACTAGTGAATTCTACAAGCAATTTAAAGAAATAACACTGATCATTCTCAAAGTCTTCCTAAAAATATACAAGGAAGATTTCCTAACTCAATCTATGAAGCCAGCATTTCTTCTGTGTAAAAGACAAAGACAGCACCCCCCCCACAAAATAAAACCTACAGAACAATTTCTCCTATAAAAATAAATGCAAAAATTTTCAAATAGCAAACATACAACTACATATTAAACATAATATATACCATGGGCAAGGGAGGTTTACCCAAGAATGCCAAAGTTGTTCAACATTAGAAAATCAATGTAATAAGATACATTATTAAAAAGTAAAAAAGAACCACAAAATCATCTCAAATTAAGACAAAAAGCATTTGACAAACTCTCAAGGGACAATGAAGAACCAAAACATTCGGTCATGATAAAAACATTTAAAAAACTAGGAAATTGAATGGAACTTTCTTAATAAATGGCATTTACGAAAAACACGTAACTAAGTTCACACTCTGTTGAACGACTAAAATAAAAGCTATCCCCCCTAAAATCAAGAAGTCAACAATGTCCATTTTACCATGGTTTTCAACAAATTAGTGTATGTTGAAGCAGAGCAACTATGCAAGAAAGAGACATATATCACATCCAAGTAGGAAAAGAAGTGAAACTATCTTTATTCAGAGATGACATAATCCTTTATATATAGAAAATCTTAAAGAATCAACAATAGCCAAATGCTAGTTGAAAATGGCATCAGTGACTCAACTGACATGAGTCTGAGCAACCTCCTGGAGATAGTGAATGATAGGGAAGCCTGGTGGGCTGCAGCCCATGGGGTTGCAAAGAGTTGGAGACAACTAAGTGACAGAACAAGTTGGAAAAAACTTGTAGGTGGAAAATAACATACAAAAATGAATTGTTTCTTTCTCAGAACTAATAAGTTTAACAATGTTAGAAGATAAAAGAAATCAACCACAAAACACTGTTTTTGTACAGCGACCATTAAAAAAAATGAAAGGGAAGAAAATTACATTTACAGTTGCATTAGAATAAATGAAACATTTTAAAGAGAAATTTAACCAAGGTAAAAGATTTGTTCACAGATGGGAAGACAATATTATAAGGACGTCACTGGGTATTCAAAACAATCTACAGATTCAATACTGTAATTATCAAAATTTTAATCCTTTTATACAGAAAATCTCATCCAAAATTCTTATGGAATCTCATGGAAAGGACTTTTAAAAGCCAAAATGATCTTGGAAAGAGAGACCAAAGTTGGAAGTCTCACACTTCTAGAGTTCAAAACTCACCACAAAGTGACAGTAATCAAAACACTGTGATACAGCTATACAGACAAACATAAAAACCAGAAGAAAAGCGCTTCCAGAAATAAACCCTCACGTATTTGGTCAAATGGATTCTGGCAAGCAAACCAAGATCATGCAAATAAGGGAAACACTGTCTTTTCAAAAAAATGGTGCTGGGAAAAATAGATATTCACATACAGAAAAAAAAAAAAAAAGAAACTGAACCCTGGTCTTACATCATACACAAAAATCAACTGAAAATGGATCAAACATCTAAGTGTAAAAATTATAAAACTCCTTAAAGAAAAACTAGTGCAAAGGCATCATGACAGTAGATTTGGAAATGATTTCTTGGCTGTGACACCAAAGGCACAGGCAACAAAAGAAAAAATAAGACAGATTTCATCAAAATAAAAAAAAACTTTTCTGCATCAAAGGACTTTATCAACAGAGTCAGAAGGCAACCAAGGGATAGTAAAAAAAATTTGCAAATCATTTATCCTATAAGAATCCAGTATCCAGAATACAAAGATGACCCTTGAACAACACAGAGCTTACAAGGTTCAACCACCCATACAGTTGAAAAATCACATATAACTTCACAGATGGCCCTCTACATCCACAGTTATGCAGATACAGATTCAACCAACTGTAGACTGTGTTTAGTATTACAGGATGCATTTATTGAAAAAAGTTTGTTTAAGTGGATTCACATAATTCAAATTCATGCTGTTCAGGCACTGTAATTTCTTACCATCCAATAAGACAAAAAAAAAAAAAAAAAAAACGATTGAGAAGAAATTGCCCGAACTTCTCTGGAGGTTCAGTGGTTGGCAGTCCACCTGCCAACGCAGGGGACCCCGGTTCAGCCCCTGGTCCTGGAGATCCCACAAGCCTTGGAGCAACGAGGCCTCTGCACCGCGATACTGAGTCTGCGCTCTAGGGCCTGTGAGCTGCAACTACTACACCCGTGAATCTGAAGCCCACGCTCCACAACAAGACAAGCCAGGATAATGAGAAGCCCACGCGCCACAACAACGAGGAGCTTCAGCTCACCACAACTACAGAAAGCTGCCTGCAGCAACAAAGACCCACCATAACCAAAAATAAATAATATATATTTTTTTTAAATGGTTAGAGGACTCAAACAGACACTTCTCCAAAGAAGATGTATTATTGGCCAATAAGCACATCAAGAGTTGAGGCTCAACTTATTAGAGAAATGCACATCAAAACCACAATGCAATACCATTTTGCAGTTTCGAGGACGGCTATAATCACAAAATGGAATATAACAAATATGAGAAAATCTCCGTCATCTCCGGTTACGTAATGAGTTCTTACATGGTGACACCAAAAGTATCATTCATAAAAAGAAACAAAAAAGAGATTAACTGGACTTAATCTTTTTTCTCTATAAAAGACATTTGAGAGATTTAAAAAAGTCATACACTAAGAGAAAAAACTTTCAAATCATGTAATTGAAAAAGAACTTACAGGAAGAAAATTTTCAAACCTCAAATGTAAGACAGAAAACAGTTCCTTTTTTCCCCCCACAGGTGAAGGATTTGAACAGAAACTTCAACAAAGAAGATGAAAGGGTGACATATATGCCATGGGAGGCTCTTTACCATTGTTTTGTGGTTTTAGTCTCTTAAGCTGTATCAACTCTTTTGTGATCCCATGGCCTTTAGCTCGCCGGGCTCCTCTGTTCATGGGATTTCCCAGGCAAGAATACTGGAGTGGGTTGCCATTTCTTTCTCCAGGTGATCTTCCCATTAGGGAAATGGAAACTAGAATTGAAATGAGATACTACTACATACATATTAGCATGACTAAAATTAAAAAGACCATTTCAAGTATTGGTAAGAAGTCAGAACAACTGGAAAACTCACACATAGCTGGAAGGAATGCAAAAATAGCACAATCCCTATGAAAACAGTTCAGTAACCAGACACTATTAATATATGACTAAGCAGCTAAATGGCTGGATGGCATCACCGACTCGATGGACATGAGTTTTAGTGAACTCCGGGAGTTGGTGATGGACAGGAAGGCCTGGCGTGCTGCGATTCATGGGGTTGCAAAGAGTCAGACACGACTGAGCAACTGAACTGAACTGAACTGAAGCAGCTAAAGTTGAACGGTTCTATGAAGACCTACAAGACCTTTTAGAATGAACACTCAAAAAAGATGTCCATTTCATTATATGGGAATGGTATGCAAAATTAGGAAGTCAAGAAACACCTGGAGTAACAGGCAAATTTGGCCTTGGGGAGTACAGAATGAAGCAGGACAAAGGCTAATAGAGTTTTGCCAAGTTTTACTAATAGAGTTTTACACACTGGTCATAGCAAACACCCTCTTCCAACAGCCCAAGAGAAGACTCTACACATGGACATCACCAGATGCTCGACACTGAAATCAGACTGATTATATTCTTTGCAGCCAAAGATGGAGAAGCTCTATACAGTCAGCAAAAACAAGACCGGGAGCTGACTGTGGCTCAGATCATGAACTCCTTATTGCCAAATTCAGACTCAAATTGAAGAAAGTGGGGAAAACCACTAGACCATTCAGGTATGACCTAAATCAAATCCATTATGATTATACAGAGGAAGTGAGAAACAGATTTAAGGGACTAGATCTGATAGACAAGAGTGCCTGATGAACTATGGACGGAGGTTTGTGACATTGTACAGGAGACAGGAATCAAGACCATCCCAAAGAAAAAGAAATGAAAAATAGCAAAATGGCTGTCTGAGGAGGCCTTACAAATAGCTGTGAAAAGAAGAGAAGCAAAAAGCAAAGGAGAAAAGAAAAGATACACCCAGTTGAATGCAGAGTTCCAAAGAATAGCAAGGAGAGATAAGAAAGTCCTCCTCAGTAATCAGTGCAAAGAAATAGAATGGGAAAGACGAGAGATCTCTACAGAAAATTAGAGATACTAAGGAAACATTTCATGCAAAGATGGGCTCAATAAAGGACAGAAATGGTAGGGACCTAACAGAAGCAGAAGATATTAAGAAGAGGTGGCAAGAATACACAGAAGAACTGTACAAAAAAGATCTTCACAACCCAGATAATCACGATGGTGTGATCACTCACCTAGAGCCAGACATCCTAGAATGTGAAGTCAAGTGGGCCTTAGGAAGCATCACCATGAACAAAGCTAGTGGAGGTGATGGAATTCCAGTTGAGCTCTTTCCAATCCTAAAAGATGATGTTGTGAAAGTGCTACACTCAATATGTCTGCAAATTTGGAAAACTCAGCAGTGGCCACAGGACTGGAAAAGGTCAGCTTTCATTCCAATCACAAAGAAAGGCAATGCCAAAGAATGTGCAAACTACCGCACAACTACACTCATCTCACATGCTAGTAAACTGACGCTCAAAATTGTCCAAGCCAGGCTTCAGCAATACGTGAACCATGAAATTCCAGATGTTCAAGCTGGATTCTGTAATACCCAAATTACAACTTAACTTTTAAATCCAACCAGCATCTTCTGCAGAAACTCATTTAATTCTCGAATAATATCTCAAATAACTGAGATAATTCTCAAAACAGAAAGGAACTAAAATGAGTAACTACAATATTTTGAAAAAGAAAAAAGTGAGAAGAAACAAAATGCCTGATTCCTATAAGTATTCAAACTTACACAAGTTTAATAAGAAATACAAATATGGAATGCTTTACATGTTTATATGCAATTTACATTTTTTACTTGGAAAAAGCACTGTGGAAACTCTACATCATTTGTTAATACTTATGTGTCATAAGTGTATTTAACCCATTCCTTGGGTTAAATTTAGCCTGTCTCTAGTTTCTGACTACTATAAACAATGCTGTCGTGTAGTCTTCCTTAATCAGACAAACATTTTAATATATACTTTAAACTTACATAAACACAGTATGGGGCTTCCCTGGTAGTTCAGCTATTAAAGAATCCGCGTGCATTGTAGGAGACCTGCATTCAATCCCTGGGTGGGGAAGATCCCCTGGAGAACGTAATGGCAACCCATTTCAGCGTTCTTCTCTGGGAAACCCTATGGACAGAGGAGCCTGGAGGGCTACAGTCCATGGGGTTGCAAGAGTCAGACACGACTGAGCAGCCAAGCATTAAACCTACTATAGTTTTAGTTTTACAGCAATACAACTTTAAAAGGCAGAACACTCAGCTTACCTTCCTGCATTTAATATTCTTGCTCAGAAAATAAAGTCCACTGCTAGGTTTTTTTTTCCTTAGGGGCTTCCCAGGTGGCACTAGTAGTAAAGAACCCGCATGCCAATGCAGGAGACCTAAGAGATAGGAGTTCAATCCTTGAGTCAGGAAAATCTCCTGGAGGAGGGCAAAGGCAACCCACTCCAGTATTCTTGCCTGGACAGAGCAGCCTGATAGGCTATGGTCCGTTGAGCTGCAAAGAGTCAGACACAACTGAAGCGACTTAGCACATATGAACACCAGGTTTGGGGATCAAAAAACAAGAAGTCTAGTGATGGTTTCAGGACATCTGAAAAATTTTGAGAATCTCATTTTATGAGTACTTTACTTAAGTAAATAATCTGGTGCACTCTTATTCTCTATTCCCCATTTTTAATTAAGTCTCATTTTATTAAACACAACCAACCTTGTCTTAGAAACCTATACATTTGGCTCTCTACAGCTCTAAAAAAATTTCCCTTGGTGGAGAAGGTACATAAAAATGATGTATACCAATCTTTCACTTACCATTTTACCATCCCTTCATCTTATTTCTGTTCTAATCATAGCTTTAAAACTCTTGTTTGCCAAGATGGTGGCCACCAAAGAAGAAGGCAGCTGCAGAAGATGTCAATGTCACATTTGAAGATCAACAAAAGATAAACAAACTGCACAGAATACAAGTAGAATCACAGAGCTGAAGCAGGAAATAGAAGTAAAAAAGAAACAACTCCAAAATTTAGAAGATGCCTGTGAGGACATCATGCTTGCAGATGACAACTGCTTAATGATACCTTATCAGACTGGCAATGTTTTCATTAGTCACTCTCAAGAAGAAACACAAGAAATGTTAGAAGAAGCCAAAAAAAAATTTGCAAGAAGAAACTGATGCCTTAGAGTCCAGAGAGGAATCAATTCAGTGGGTGTTAGCAGATTTGAAAGTTCAGTTCTGTTGAGTCGCTCAGTCATGTCCGACTCTTTGCGACCCCATGAACCGCAGCACGCCAGGCCTCCCTGTCCATCAACAACTCCCGGAGTCTACCCAAACCCATGTCCATTGAGTCAGTGATGCCATCCAACCATCTCATCCTCTGTCAGTTACATACAAAATTTGAGAGTAACATAAGCCTTGAAGCTGAAGAAAGTTAAACATTTTATAAAAATTTTTTAAATTTAATAAACTTGAATATTGTTGAAAATGGTAATTTCCCTTCTTCAAATGAAATGGAAAGCAAAACTTTTAAAAATTTTTTCATTTATTTAATGGAAGCTTGCCTATTTTCGCATCTTGGTTATTTATTTTATATTTTAAAAGAAGACAATCTATATTCATGAATTCATCTACATTCATAATGTATTTTGCATAACAATTATATCAAGTGTAGGGGCTTTACACCATGTTATTAAAATCAGTTAAGCAATCAAAAAAAACTCATTTGTACTTACTACATTTTTCATAAGCCATTCTAAACATTTCTCAATCATTCCAGCAATCTTATAAATTCATCATTGGTCATACAGTCCTCTATTTCGTTTTTATAGGTAGTCACCCATAAATTGGTATCACTCTGTAACTAACTTGCTATTGTTCTCTTTACTGATAACATCCAACACTCATTAAAGCATCTAGCTACATGCTAGACACTGTGCTAAATTTCACTTTCAATAAAGAAAATTCCCCGTTCTTTCTGAACTATGTTGGTTTTAAAGATGCATGCATGCTCAGTAGTGTCTAACTTTTTGCGACCCAACTATAGCCCACGAGGCTCATCTGTGCATGGGGTTTTTTCCAGGGAAAAATACTGGAATGAACTGCCTTGCCCTCCTCCAAGGATCTTCCTGACCTAGGGATCAAATGAGAATCTCCTGCACTGGCAGGCAGCCTTTACCACTGAGCCACCTGGAAAGATACTACACCTGAAAGAGCATATATAATATGCTCTTATATATTATGCCATATGTTTTATATATATATATATATATATACCTCACTCTAAAGGTACATTTCTCATCATTCCCAAGGTTATCTTCTAAGCTGAGCTGATTACTTCTTCTCAGGGCTCCTAACTCTTTCACTTCTCCCATCAGTTCTCACACTCAGAATGTAAAAGAGTTGTTCTTATTTTGTCAAACTTCTGGGGGATAAAGAATGGCAACAAAAATAGTAAAAAGTAGGCAGAAAATCAATAAAGACACAAGTGAACTCTATAACACAATCAACTGGATTTAATTGACATCTTTAAACTGTTTCATTCAACAACAGCAGAATTCACATTCCTCTCAAGCTCACATGGAATATTCATCAGAACGCGTAACATTCTGGACCATAAAAAATTCTTTAACAAATCTGAAAAAGCAGAAATCATACAATCCATGCTCTCAGGCTAAAATGGAATTAAATTAGAAATCATTAATAGATAGTTGGAAAAATCACAAAACACCTGGAAATTAAACAACAGGCTTCTAAATAGCACGAGTCAAAGGAGAAATCTCAACAGAAATTTAAAAACATTTCAACTGAATGAATATGAAAATACAACTCATCAAAATTTTTAGGATGCAGCCAAAGCAGCTTGGAGAGAATTTATAGCACTGACTGCATGTAGCAGAAAAGAAGAAAATCTAAAACCAATTGTCTAAGCTTCCAACCTAAGAAACGGGGGTGGGGAAGCAAAGTAAATAAAAACTAAGCATTAGAAAAGAAATAATAAAAACTAGAGCAAAAGTCAAAGAACTTGTAAAAGAGTAAATCAACAACATGATGGAAGTGACTAAAACCAAATACTGGTTCTTTGAAAAGATCAATAAACATCAATAAACATCCACCTAGGCTAACTAAGAAAAAAGGACACAATATCAGAAATAAAAAATGGAATATCATTACAGAAAACGACAACACAAAAAGGGTAACAACAGAATACTATGAGTATACTCACAAGATGTGAAACTGAAATGAAATGGACCCAATTCTTTGAAAGATAAAATATGCCAAAACTCACAAGAAACAGGCAATATAAACTGGCCTGTATCTATAAAAGAAGTTGCATCAATATTTTAAAACCTGCCACAACATAACCAAACCCAGATAGGTTCACTGGTAAATTCTAACAAACATTTAAGGAAGAAGCTATAACCAATTCTCTACCATATCTTCCAGAAGATGAAAGGAGAGGAGATACTTCCTACCTCATTTTATGAGACAGTATTACCCTAACATCAAAATTAGACAAACACACTGCAAGAAAATTACAGACCACTATCTCTCGTCAACACAGATGTAAAACCCTCAACAAAATAATAGCAAATCAAAACTTTTAAATGTATTTAAAAAATTATGCACCACAAGCAAATGAGATTTATCCCAGGTACAGTTCAGTTCAGTTGCTCAGTCACGAGCAACCCCACGAACTACAGCAATCCAGGCTTCCCTGTCCATCGCCAACTCTCAGAGCTTCCTCAAACTCATGCCCGTTGATTCGGTAATGCCATCCAACCATCTCATCCTCCGTCAGCCCTTCTCCTCCTGCCTTCAATCTTTCCCAGCATCATGGTCTTTTCCAATAAGTCAGTTCTTCACATCAGGTAGCAAATACTGAAGCTTCAGCTTCAGCATTAGTCCTTCCAATGAATATTCAGGACTGATTTCCTTTAGGATGGACTGGTTTGACCTCCCTGCAGTCCAAGGGACTCTCACGAGTCTTCCCCAACACCACAGTTCAAAAGCATTAATTCTTTGGCACTTGGCTTTCTTTATGGTCCAACTCTCACAACTATACATGACTACTGGAAAAAACCACAGCTCTGACTAGAAGGACCTCTGTTGGTAAAGTCTCTGCTTTTTAATATGCTGTCTAAGTTGGCCACAGCTTTTCTTCCAAGGAGCAAGTGTCTTTTAATTTCATGGCTGTAGCCACCGCTTAGATGGTTTCCCTACCTATTTGCCATGAAGTGATGGAACCGGATGGCATGATTTTAGTTTTCTGAATGTTGAGTTTTAGCCAACTTTTTCACTCTCCTCTTTCACTTTCATCAAGAGGTTCTTTAGTTCTTCACTGTCTGCCATAAGGGTGGTGTCATCTGCATATCTGAGATTGTTGATATCTATCCTGGCAATCTTGATTCTAGTTCGTGCTTCACCCAATCCAGCATTTCACATGATACTCTGTATGTAAGTTAAATAAGTAGGGTGACAACATACAGCCTTGAAATAACTCCCTTCCCAACCTGGAACCAATCTGTTGTTCCATGTCCAGTACTTACTATTGATTCTTGACCCGAACACAGGTTTCTGAGGAGGCAGGCAAGGTGATCTGGTATTCCCATCTCTTTAAGAATTTTCCATAGTTTCTTGTGATCCACAAAGTCTAAGGCTTTGGTGTAGTCAATAAAGCAGATGTTCCAGATGTTTCTCGGGAACTCTCCTTTTTCAGTGATCCAACCAATGTCAGTTTGATCTCTGGTTCCTCTGCCTTTTCTAAATCCAGCTTGAACATCTGGAAGTTCTTAGTTCACACACCATTGAAGCCTCACTTGGAGAATTTTGAGCTTTGCTATCATGTGAAAAGAGTCCAACTGTGCAGTAGTTTGAACACTCTTTGGCACTGCCCCTTTTTCGGATTAGAATAAAAACTGATCTTTCCCACTCCTGTGGCCACTGCTGAGTTTTCCAAGTTTGCTGGCATACTGAGTGCAGCACTTTCATAGCATCATCTTTCAGGATTTGAAATAGCTCATCTGGAATTCCATCAACACCACTACCTTTGTTTGTAGTGATGCTTCCTAAGGCCCACTTGACTTCACACTCCAGGATGTCTGGCTCAAGGTGAGTGATCACATCATCGTGGTTATCTGGGTCATTAAGATCTTTTTTGTATAGTTCTTCTTTGTACTCTTGTCACCTTTTTTTTAGTATCTTCTGCTTCTGTTGGGTCCATACCATTTCTGTCCTTTATTATGTCCATATTTGGATGAAATGCTCTGGTATCTCTATAATTTTCTTTAAGAGCTCTCTAGTCTTTCCCATTCTATTGTTTTCCTCTATTTTTTTGCACTGATCAATAAGGCAGGCTTTCTTACCTCTCCTTGCTAGTCTTTAACTCTGCATTCAGATGGGTATATCTTTGCATTTCTCCTTTGCCTTTAGCTTCTCCTCTTTTCTCAGTATTTGTAAGGACTCCTCAGGCAACCATTTTGCCTGTTTGCGTGTTTAGGGGATGGTTTTGATCACTGCCTCCTGAACAATGTCACAAAACTCTGTTTACAGTTCTTCAGGCACTCTATCAGAGCTAATTCCATGAATCTCTTTGTCACTTCCACTGTATAATTGTAAGGGATTTGACTTAGGTCATACCTGAACGGTCTAGTGGTTTTCCCTACTTTCTTCAATTTAAGTCTGAATTTTTTAATAAGGTGTTCATGATCTGAGCCACATTCAGCTCCCAGTCTTGCTTTTGCTGACTGTATAGAATTTCTTTGTCTTTGGCTGCAAAGAATATAATCAATCTGATTTCGGTACTGACCATCTGCTGCTGCACATGTGCAGAGTCGTCTCTTGTGTTGTTCGCAAAGGGTGTTTCTATAACCAGTGCATTCTCATGGCAAAACTCTGTTAGCCTTTGCCCTACTTTATTTTATGCCAAAGCCAAACTTGCCTATTACTCCAGGTATCTTTTGACTTCCTACTTTTGCATTCTAGTCTCCTATGATGAAAATGACTTTTGTGTGTGTGTGTGTGTGTGTGTGTGTGTTAGTTCTAAAAGGTCTTTTAGGTAATTATAGAACCGTTCAACTTCAGCTTCTTCAGCATCAGTGATTCGGGCATAGACTTGGATTACTGTGATACTGAATGGTTTGTCTTAGAAACGAACCCCATGAACTGTAGTCTTCCAGGCTCTTCTGTCCATGGGATTCTCCAGGCAAGAATACTGGAGTGGGTTGCTATTTTTTCTCTAAGGAATCTTCCTGACCTAGGAATAGAACCCTGGTCTCCTTCATTGCAGGCAGATTGTTTACCAACTGAGACACCAGTAAAGTCCTTTAACCCAGGTACACATGTTTAGTTAAAATTTGAAAATCAAGTAATGGAACCCATTACAACAAGAGGCAAAGAAGTAAAGCCACACAGTCATATCAATAAATTCAGGAAAAACATTTTATGAAATCCAACACACATTCATAATTTTTAAAAGAACTTTCACTAAACTAAAATAAATGGGAACTTCCTGAACTTACACCTAACACATACATAATGGGGAGAACTAGCCCTCTTAAGATCGAAGCAAAGATATCTTTTACACCACTCCTTTTGCTCACTGTACTAGAAATTCAAGCTAAAGTAATAAGAAAAGAAAATAAAAGGTATACAGCCTGGGAAGGAAGAAATCAAACTTTCTTTGTATGCAGATCTATACAGAAAACCTGAAAAAACTGAAAAGCCATTTTTCATATATAAAATGAACAAATGAAATTTGAAATTAATACACCATTTATATTGTTCAGTCGCTATGTCATGTCTGAGTCTTTGCGACCCCAAGGACTGCAGCACACCAGGCTCCTCTGTCCTCCACTATCTACCAGAGTTTGCTCAAATTCATGTCTATTGATTCGGGAATGTTGTCTATCCATCTAACCATTTACATCAGCACTGAAAAAAGAGAAACATTTGGATATAAATCCAAAAAAATATGGACAAGATCTAGACAAGGAAAACTCCAAAATTCCAATGAAAGAAATCTAAGAACTAAATATGTGCTCAGTTGCGTCTTGATTCTTTGTGATCCCATGGACTATAGCCTGCCAGGTTCCTCTGTCCATGAAATTTTTCAGACAAGAATATTGGAGCATGTTACCATAACCTAGTCTAGGGGGATCTTCCCAACCCAGGGATGGAACCTGTGTCCTCTGAATCTCTTGCACTGGCAAGTGGATTCTGTACCACTGCACCACCTGAGAAGCCCAAGAACTAAATAAGCAGATAGCTATTTCTGGTTCAGACAGGAAGACGCAATATTGTCAAGATGTCAGTCCCATCTTTGTCCGTAGATTCAACATATTCTCTGTTGATTGCATAACAAGTTAATTTCTATATATCGAAAACTGGTGCTAAAGTTGATTTGGAGGGCAAAAGATCTAGAATAGCCAAAACAATATTCAAAAACAAGAACAAAATTAGAAGACTATAATATCTGAATTTAAGATTTGCTTTAATATGTCTATAGTAATCAAGACTGTGATAGTGGCAAAAAAAATAGATAACTAGATTAATAAAATAACACAGATAGCCCAGAAGTCGACCCACCCAAATATAGTCAATTGATCTTTGACAACTGAACAAAAGTGATATAATGGAGAAAACATCTTTTCAACATGTGATGCTAAAATTGGATATCCATGTGGGAAGAAAAAGAAGAATCTAAACAGATCTTATACGCTTCAAAAAATTAACTCAACATGGATCAAAGAACTAAATATAAACTCAAAAGTAAAACTCTTAAGATAACATACAGGAAAATCCAGATGACCTTGAGTATGGTGATGACTTTTTAGTCATATGGTGATGACTTTTTAGATAAAACACCAAAGGCACGAACTATGAGGGAAAAATGATTGTTAAACTGGACTTACTAGAATTAAAAACTTCTGCTGAGCAAAGGACTGCCAAGAAAATGAAAAGACAAGTCACAGACATGGAAATAATATTTCTCTAGACATTTCTGTTTAATATTTTCAATATATTTTTAGTCTAAGAGCTTAAGTATCAAAAATATACAAAGAAGTCTTAAAACTCAATTTGAAAACAAATAACCTGCTTAAAATATGGGCATAAGACTCAAACAACACCTCACAAAAGAAACTACACAGCTGGTATATAAGCATAAGAAAAGATACCTAACATCCTATGTCATTAGAGAACTGCAAATTAAAAAACCGTAAGATACTTCTACACTCAGAATGATGAAAAGCCAAAAGACTGACAAAACCAAATGCTGACAAGTAAATGGAACAACAGAAATACACTGCTGGCAGGAAAGCAAAATGGTACAGCAACTTTGGATGACAGTCTGGCAGTTTCTAACAAACTCCATATATCCTTACCATATGTTCCAGCAATCACACTCCAAAGTATATATCCACAGGAAGTAAAAACTCATCTCCACACATAAACCTACATAAAGATGTTCAGTAGTTTTATACAAAATTGTGAAAACATGGAAGGAACCAAGATGTTCTTCAGGAGGTGAATGGATAAATAAACGGCGGTACATACAGACAATGGAATATTCAGTTCAGTTCAGTTCAGTTGCTCAGTCATGTCCTACTCTTTGCGACCCCATGAAACGCAGCACATGCCAGGCCTCCCTGTCCATCACCAACTCCCAGAGTTTACTCAAACTCATGTCCATTGAGTCGGTGATGCCATCCAGCCATTTCATCCTCTGTCATCCCCTTCTCCTCCTGCCCCCAATCCCTCCCAGCATTAGGGTCTTTTCAAATGAGTCAACTCTTTGCATGAGGTGGCCAAAGTATCAGAGTTTCAGCTTCAGCATCAGTCCTTCCAATGAACACCCAGGACTCATCTCCTTTAGGAGGGACTGGTTGGATCTCCTTGCAGTCCAAGGGACTCTCAAGAGTCTTCTCCAACACCACAGTTCAAAAGCATCAATTCTTCGGTGCTCAGTTTTCTTCATAATCCAACTCTCACATCCATACATGACCACTGGAAAAACCATAGCCTTGACTAGACGGACCTTTGTTGGCAAAGTAATATCTCTACTTTTTAATATGTTATCTAGGTTGGTCATAACTTGCCTTCCAAGGAGTAAGTGTGTTTTAATTTCATGGCTGCAATCACCATCTGCAGTGATTTTGGAGCCCAAAAGAATAAAGTCTGACACTGTTTCCACTGTTTCCCCATCTATTTCCCATGAAGTGATGGGACCAGATGCCATGATCTTAGTTTTCTGAACGTTGAGCTTTAAGCCAACTTTTTCACTCTCTTCTTTCACTTTTGTCAAGAGGCTCTTTAGTTCTTCTTCACTTTCTGCCATAAGGGTGGTGTCATCTGCACATCTGAGGTTATTGATATTTCTCCTGGCAATCTTGATTCCAGCTTATGCTTCATCCAGCCCAGCATTTCTCATGATGTACTCTGCATATAAGTTAAATAAGCAGGGTGACAATATATAGCCTTTCCGTACTCCTTTTCCTATTTGGAACCAATCTTTTGTTCCATGTCCAGTTTAACTGTTGCTTCCTGACCTGCACATAGGTTTCTCAGGAGGCAGTTCAGGTGGTCTGGTATTCCCATCTCTTTCAGAATTTTCCAGTTTATTATGATCCACACAGTCAAAGGCTTTGGCACAGTCAGTAAAGCAGAAATAGATGTTTTTCTGGAACTCTCTTGCTTCTTCGATGATCCAGCAGATGATGGCAATTTGATCTCTGGTTCCTCTGCCTTTTCTAAAACCAGCTTGAACATCTGGAATATTACTCAGTACTAAAAGGAACGAGACGCCAAGTCATGAAAAGACACAGAGGAAAGTCATATGCATATTAGTAACTGAAGTCAATCTGAAACTGCTACATACTCCATGATTTCAACTACACTGCATTCTTGACAAGGCAAAACTATGAGATGTTAAAAATACCAGTGGTTGCCAGGGATTACAGGGCAGAAGAGATAACAGGTGGAGCACAGAAGCTTGTTACAGCAGTAAAACTTTTTGCATGATACTATAATGATGGACACATGTCATGATATAGTTATAAAAAGCCATAGTTTATACAACACCAAAAGTAAACAGTAATGTTCCACTATGGACTCAGGGTGATAAGGACATGTCAGTGTAGGTTCATCAATTAAACTCATGTATGTACCACTTGGGTACAGGATGCTGATAGTGGAAAAAACTGTATGTACATGGGGACAAGGAATATATGGGATAGTCTCTGTATATTCCATTCAATTTTGCTGTGATCCTAAAATTGCTCTTAAAACTAAAGTCTTTTCTTAGAAATAGTAAATAACATTAGCCGATTAAAGTTTTCCACAAAGTTAATTTATATCTTTGGTCAATTATTTGATCTCACATGGATTTAAGCACATGTACACACACAGATACAGAGGCATAATGCCCCATCTACTTAAATACACAGTGCCCCTATCTGTTTGCCATGCACTGTGCCAAGGACGATGAGAGGAAGAAAAATAAAATTCAGAATATAATGACCGGCCTGTATCTTGCCTAAATAACACCCAGTTTTATAAATTCTCCTTAACTGATTCAAGAACAAGGGTTAAAAAGCCATATCTAACACACAGCTTATTTCCAATTACAAGCAGTAATTGTAACCTGTGGAGTACAAAGTTCTAGTTCTTTAATCAGAGGAATTCACTGAGCAGGCAGACATACAATCTAATTAATTCAGGCCCCTATTTTATCATTCCTAAAATTTTATCTGAGCTGTCTTAGAGAATCTCTTAGCAGTGAATGTGTATATACATACACACGTGGGTAGATGGTAGTGGGTGGCACATGATTTGCAAAGCAAAACAATGATTAAAATGGTGTTTCTGAAACTGTGGACTTCCCCAGTGATCCAGAGATTAAGAATCCACCCTGCAATGCAGGGGACAAGGATTCGATCCCTGGTTAGAAAACTAGGATCCCACATGCTATAGGGCAACTGAGCCCTCACACAACTAGAGAGCCCATGCGTCTTTCGCAACAAAGATCCTGCATGTTGCAGGTGGGATCTGAAGTACTACTCTGTACCAACACAGAAGTGTTATGCTCATTTACTCTTTTAACTAGAATTATGATTGTTACCCATGTTCATGACAGCAAATTAAAGATATTAAGAGAAAAAAATTTTTCCAATACATAAATGTATACATCATACTATAAAGAATTTAAGTAGATTTCAATCAAGAAAACAAAGTACCAATCTTTTTTCTAAATAAAAGTAAACCTACAAATGATAAAATTTTTCTAGTTCTTTTAGTGAATAAAAAGAATGCCAAAATAGAATTCAAACGTCCAAGTTACACAGCAATTCCTACTACAAGATGATGCAAATAGGGAAAAGGCACTATTATGACGCAGGAAATGGAGAAGTAATAAACTTTAGAAAACATCAATCCTCAAAATCTCAAATATTAAAGAGACAAGACAACTTACACCAAAACTGAATTATGTGCTCAATGGGACATTTCACTGGTAACAGCAAGCTGACTCATTCATTAGTCCTCTTTTTCTCTTCAAATATTCTAAAAAAGTATCCCCTTCTTTTACCATCTCCAGATAACAAAGCCTTAAAATCAAAAGGAAATATAGTAGAGGGCTTCAAGAATTTGGGCCCTGGATCCAGATCATCTGGGCCTTAAGCTTTCTAATTCTGTAACTCACTATGCCTTGGATTCCCACATCTCAAACAGGAATAATAAAACTAGAAAAAGCTTCATATGGTTGCTGAGAGAAATAACTGGAAGAATGCCTGTAGCTGTTTAAAAAATATTAAGATCAAGCTACAAAAAGACGTTTATTAAAACATAAAGTTCTGCAGGTCCAAATATCTATTCTTTTTGCTCACTGCCACGCTCTTAATGGGGATTCCCAGGTGGCACTGGGGGTAAAGAACACACCTGTCAATGCAGGAGACGTGGGTTCGATTCCTGGGTCGGGAAGATCCCCTGCAGGAGGGCATAGCAACCAACTCTATTCATGCCTGGAGAACCCCATGGACAAAGAGGAGCCTGGAGCGGCTATAGTCCACAGGGTCACAGAGAGTCAGATATGACTGAAGTGAATTAGCACACATGAAAGCATACTCTTAATGAATGAAACCTAGTAAATATCTGTTCAATTAAAGTATGTGTCCATGCATGTGTATTATGTAAATACATTTTTAAAAGCAGTAGTTGCAAAACTGAACATGAGAATTCTCAGATAGTTAACAAACCAAAATCAGCAGCATTTTCTTTAAAAGCAAATACAGAAATAGTTGACAGTAGTATTCTCAGTAACTGACTTATTTAGCAGTGATATTAAGATGTTGGGCAGATGAAGGTGGGAGGACAAGCAAGGGGGTTAAGGGATAAGATGGAGGAACAGAGCATATGAGAAATGGAAGAAAGTTGTTTGAAAAAGCCCCCCACAAGTGATCTTATACATACATACAACTCTACCACACAGATAAATGTCCTCGCAGTAAGGGAAAATGACAAGCCAAAATAAGACTCCTGTCATGTCCAGAGAGCTTCGAATTTTTTTCTGTTTTGACCAAACCGTGCCAAAACTTTACATGTTGGCCCTGGAAAATGCACTTCCACACTAAACATCCTCAAACTATTTCCCAAATTCTTCCTTCTTATCTTCTTCACATCTAGTCACATTTTCCCTTTACTTTTTACATTCCCATTACTTTATGTTCTTATAACTCTAAAACCAAGAGATAACAGCAAGAAACTTAAAACTCTCCTACAATCTCAGCTTTCACTGCTCCTCTCCCAATACTCTACTCCTAATTCCAAAGTGCTTGTTATTTCACGACAAAACCAATTCTCTTCTGCTTCTGTGCATGTGCCAATACTACCTCATCCCCAATAAAGCCCTACTACTCCTGAAGCAAATTTGAAAGCTCTCAACTTCCTGAAATCTAGGCAGGGTTAAGAATCACACTTATAATAAGCTTTCATACCATGTTGTACATACCACTGAGAGTACCTTTTGCTGCATACTATGTGTGTGTGTCTGTGTGAGATCATGTATTATTTTGTAAGCAATAGTTCCACAAATTTCTTTCAGCTCCTTACGTCTGTCACTCCACTGTTAGTCTTTTTCAATTTATTTTTTAATTAAAGGATAATTGCTTTACAGAATTTTGTTTTGTCAAACCTCAACATGAATCAGCCATAGGTGTACATCTATCCCCTCCCTCGTGAACCTCCTCCCCATCTCCCTACCCATCCCACCCCTCTAGGTTGATACAGATCCCCTGACTGAGTTTCCTAGGGCAGTTTTAAGTTCACAGCAATTCACCACACGATTTAAGTAATTCATTTGCATTTCTAGCTCTACAGGAGATTTTATGATCTTCTAGAGAGAGAAATGTCTTCCCATCTTGTTCCTAAGAAAATTTCTAGTACTTGGCACCCAGAAAGGTGGCTTATTAGCAAATGTAAAATATTAATAAAGTGGTAAGTGAAAGTGTGAGTCGCTCACTCGTGCCCCAACTCTTTGAAACTCCATGGTCTGTCCATGGACTTTTCTAGGCAAGAACACCAGAGTGGATTGTCATTCCCTTCTCCAGAAGATCTCCCCAACCCAGGGATCAAACTGCATCTCTTGCACCTCCTGCATTGGCAAGTGGCTTCTTTACCACTGAGCCACGAGGGAAGCTCACTGAAGTGGTAAGTAAATTGCTAGTTCATTTATAAGTTTGTTGGAAATATTTATTTAAAAAAAAAAAAAAGAAATATTTATTTATGTGGCTTTAGTTGCACCATGTGAGATCTTTAAAAAAAAAAAAAAAACACAAAAAACAACTGTAGTAGGTGAACTCTTAGTGTCAGCAGGTGGGATCTAGTTCCCTAACTAAGGATCAAACCCAGACCCCTTGCACTGGCAGTGTGGAGTCTTAGCCACTGGACCACAAGGGAAGTTTTTAAAACTACTGTGCACGGGATCTTTTTCTCACTATAATTTCTAACCAGCTACATAGCTGTCATAAAAACTGCCTTTTAGTTTAACTGAGATTTCTCATTTCTGGATATCTGTACAGCAACAAAGCTACAAAAGGAAGTCAGAGTACAGTAAGCTTCACCCTTGGTTCCTCTCTAGAGAAGGTTGAGGCCTTCTGAGTTAAGTTTCAAGAGTTCGACAGGCAGGTATACTATGGGAAAAATGTAGAAAAATAAAAAAGCATCAATTGAACAGATCCAAACTAGAGTTTTGATCAGAATCCAAAGTCAGATGCAAAATGACAAATCTAACAAACAGGAGTAAAATTACAAACGCAAAATGGAACTAAGAGAAAAGAACGTTACATAAATTATTATATCAAGACCAGAGCCAACTGGAAACAAATAACAAAACTTCAAAGACTGCATGAATATAATACATGGATTTGTGCCAGAGTCAAGACATTTGTTCATCTTTATTATTAATCTAACTTAATAAAAATTTTAAGAAAGCATTATAAATACGTATCCGTTATCATTTTAAGAATTTTTCACAGAACTAGACCAAAGAATTTCACAATTTGTATGGAAATACAAAAAACCTCGAATAGCCAAAGTAATCTTGAGAAAGAAGAATGGAACTGGAGGAATCAACCTGCCTGAATTCAGACTCTACTACAAAGCCACAGTCATCAAGACAGTATGGTACTGGCACAAAGACAGAAATATAGATCAATGGAACAGAATAGAAAGCCCAGAGATAAATCCACGGACCTATGGACACCTTATCTTTGACAAAGGAGGCAAGGATATACAATGGAAAAAAGACAACCTCTTTAACAAGTGGTGCTGGGAAAACTGGTCAACCACTTGTAAAAGAATGAAACTAGAACACTTTCTAACACCATACACAAAAATAAACTCAAAATGGATTAAAGATCTAAATGTAAGACCAGAAACTATAAAACTCCTAGAGGAGAACATAGGCAAAACACTCTCCGACATAAATCACAGCAAGATCCTCTATGACCCACCTCCCAGAATATTGGAAATAAAAGCAAAACTAAACAAATGGGACCTAATGAAACTTAAAAGCTTTTGCACTACAAAGGAAACTATAAGTAAGGTGAAAAGACAGCCCTCAGATTGGGAGAAAATAATAGCAAATGAAGCAACAGACAAAGGATTAATCTCAAAAATATACAAGCAACTCCTGCAGCTCAATTCCAGAAAAATAAATGACCCAATCAAAAAATGGGCCAAAGAACTAAACAGACATTTCTCCAAAGAAGACATACAGATGGCTAACAAACACATGAAAAAGATGCTCAACATCACTCATTATCAGAGAAATGCAAATCAAAAACCACAATGAGGTACCATTACACGCCAGTCAGGATGGCTGCTATCCAAAAGTCTACAAGCAATAAATGCTGGAGAGGGTGTGGAGAAAAGGGAACCCTCTTACACTGTTGGTGGGAATGCAAACTAGTACAGCCGCTATGGAAAACAGTGTGGAGATTTCTTAAAAACTGGAAATAGAACTGCCATATGACCCAGCAATCCCACTTCTGGGCATACACACTGAGGAAACCAGATCTGAAAGAGACACACGCACCCCAATGTTCATCGCAGCACTGTTTATAATAGCCAGGACATGGAAGCAACCTAGATGCCCATCAGCAGATGAATGGATAAGGAAGCTGTGGTACATATACACCATGGAATATTACTCAGCCGTCAAAAAGAATTCATTTGAACCAGTCCTAATGAGATGGATGAAACTGGAGCCCCTTATACAGGGTGAAGTAAGCCAGAAAGATAAAGAACATTACAGCATACTAACACATATATATGGAATTTAGAAAGATGGTAACGATAACCCTATATGCAAAACAGAAAAAGAGACACAGAAATACAGAACAGACTTTTGAACTCTGTGGGAGAAGGTGAGGGTGGGATATTTCAAAAGAACAGCATGTATACTATTTATGGTGAAACAGATCACCAGCCCAGGTGGGATGCATGAGACAAGTGCTCGGGCCTGGTGCACTGGGAAGACCCAGAGGAATCGGGTGGAGAGGGAGGTGGGAGGGGGGATCGGGATGGGGAATACGTGTAAATCTATGGCTGATTCATATCAATGTATGACCAAAAGAAAAAAGAAAAGAACAAATTAAATTTAAATAAATGTAAATATATAGCCCTCTAAAATTATCTTTAAAAATATTAAATTATACAACTAACCAACTACAAATATGCTATTGATTGGCCTGCTCTAAATTTAAATAGCATTAAAAATGCCATCAACCTTTAAGATAGCTAATAAGTAAAAATGAACACCAAGGAAATTAAGTTCCTTACATTGAATCATCCTGTACTAGGTAGACAAGAGAGAATACAATTGCAAACACTTAACTGACATACCTGTCTGCCTAAATTTCCACAATATTCTTTTATTTCCAATTCACTATTTCTTTTATCAGCTTGTACAATATTAATTTGCAAAACTAACTTTCTAACAGTAATTCTAATTTTCAAAATAAAAGCAACATAATAAACTTTTCTCACTGCAGAATGCATACTTCTGTTCTCTAGTTTAGGGATGAATGTACAGTCTCCAGGAGACATTCTGGAATAGTTTTCTATATGCTTAGTTTCACAAGGGAATAATCCCACAAACTTAAAAAGACAAGACCATATTCTTCTGGAGCCCTCCATTCCATATCCCCAGTGTATTTAAATACCCCCAATGGTATTTGATCTACTAAATGCAAGGCAATGTTAGAAAATGTTGGTATCAAGAAATGTTTAAATTATGGTGCTTGCCATAGTCAAGTAGGGTTTATTCCACAGATGCAAGGATCCTTCAATATACACAAATCAATCAATGTGACACACAGTATTAACAAAAGAAAAGATAAAAACCATATGACATTCTCAATACATGTAGAGAAAGCCTTTGACAAAATTCAGTACCCATTTATGATTAAAAAAAAAAAAAAACTTCAAAAAATGGGCATAGAAGAAATCTACCTCAACATAATAAAGACCATATATGATAAATCCAGAGTAAACATTATTCTCAGCAGAAAAACTGAAAGCATTACCTCTAAGATCAGGAACAAGACAAAGGTGCCCATTCTCACCACTATCACTTTTTGGAAGTCCTACCTACGGCAATCAGAGAAGAAAAGGAAATGGAATCCAGATTAGAAAAGAAGTAAAACTCTCACTATTTGCAGATAACATGATACATGGAGCCCTAAAAATACTATCAGAAAATTATTAGAGCTAATCAGTGAATTTAGCAACATTGCAGGATAAAAAATCATTACACAGAAATCACCTGCATTTCTATACACTAACAATGAAAAATCAGAAAGAGAAATTAAGGAATCAATCCCATTCACCACTGAAACAAGAAGAATAAAGTATCTAGGAATAAAACTACGTAAGGAGACAAATGAGCTGTATACAGAAAAAGACACTGATAGAAGAAATCAAAGATGACATAAACAGATGGAGAGATACTCCATGTTTCTGACGTAGAAGAATCAATATTGTGAAAATGACGAAACTACCAAATGCAATCTACAGATTCAATGCAATCCCTATCAAATTACCAATGGCAGTTTTCACAGAACTAGAACAAAAAAATCTCAAATGAAAACAAAATTCATATGGAAATAAAAAGTATCCAGAATAATCAAAACGATCTTGAGAAAGAAGAATGGAGGAATTCTTTAAGCTGGAGGAATCAATCTTCCTAACTCCAGATTATACTACAAAGCTACAGTCATCAAGACAGTATGTTACTGGCGCAAAAACAGAAATACACACCAATGGAACAAGACAGAAAGCCCAGAGATAAGCCCAAGCAATTATGGACACCTTATTTTTGACAAAGGAGGCAAGAATATACAATGGGGCAAAGATAGTATCTTCAGTAAGTGCTGCTGGGAAAACTGGACAGATACGTGTAGAAGAATGAAATTAGAATGCTTCCTAATACCATATATAAAGAAAAACTCAAAATGGATTAAAGACATAAATGTAAGACCAGAAACTACAAAACTCTTAGAGGAAAACATAAGCAGAACAGTCTGTAACATAAACCACAGCAAGATCCTCTATGACTCACCTCCTAGAATAATGGAAATAAAAACAAAAGTAAACAAGTGGGACCTAATTAAACATAAAAGCTTTTGCATAGCAAAAGAAATGTAAGCAAGGTGAAAAGACAACCCTTAGAATGGGAGAAAACAACAGCAACTGAAACAACTGACAAAGGATCAATTTCAAAAATATTTAAGAAGCTCACAAAACTCAATATGAGAAAAACAAACCACCTACTCAAACGACTAGGCAAAAGACCTAAATAGACATTTCTCCAAAGAAGACATAGGAAATGGCTGATAAACACATGAAAAAATGCTCAACATCATTCATTATTAGAGAAATGCAAGTCAAAACTACAATGAGGTATCACCTCACACCAGTCAGAATGGCCATCATCAAAAAATCTACAAACAGGAAGTGCTGGAGAGGGTGTAGAGAAAAGGGAACCCTCTTGCACTGTTGGTGGAAATGTAAATTGATACACCCTTTATGGAAGACAGTATGGAGGTTTCTTTTAGAACTAGAAATAAAACCACCATATGACCCAGCAATTGCACTACTAGCCATATGCCCCGAGGAAACCAAAATTGAAAATGACACCTATACTCCAATGTTCACTGCAGCACTGTTTACAACAGCTAGGATATGGAAGCAACCTAGATGTCCACTGACAGATGAACAGATAAAAAAGCTGTGGTACACATCCACAATGGACTACTACTCAGACATAAAAAGGAATGCATTTGAGTCAGTTCTAATGAGATGGATGAACCTAGAGCCTATTACACAGAACAAAGTAAGTCAGGAATAGAAAAACAAATACCGTAAACTAATGCATATATATGGAATCTAGAAAGATGGTACTGATGACCTATTTGCAGGGCAGCAATGGAGACAGAGTGTCTCATTATGGACATGGGTGGGGGAAAAAGGAAAGTGTGCGATGTATGAAGAAAGTTAACATGGAAACATATTACCATGTGTAACACAGACAGCCACGGGGAATTTGCTGTGTGACTCAGGGAACTCAAACCTGCGCTCTGTAACAACCTAGAGGGGCAGGGTGGGGAGGGAGGCAGGATCAAGAGGCAGGGGACACAGGTGTACCTATGGCTGATTCATGTTGATGTTTGGCAGAAACCAACACGAAACTGTAAAGCAATTATTCTACAATTAAAAATAAGTTTAATTATTAAAAACATTATGCCGCTTGCTCTTAAGGAACTCAAAATTCAGTAAGACAGAAAAAACACACAGAATCCATGATAGATTCTTAGTTGTTGAGGGGGAATATGTGCCTATTCAGTTTGATAAAAGCAGTGAAAAAACAGATTCTATGGGGCCATGATCAGGAAGAAATGGGTTCTTAATAAATCCTTATGACTAAACAAACTTTAAAGAATGAGGTTGAATTTTTCAAAAGATGACAGAAAGATGGCTAACAGGCACATCTGCTAATTATTTGAGAAATGCAAATCAAAGTCACAATGCGGTATCACCTTATACCTGTCAGAATGGCTATCATCAAAAAGTTTATAAATAATAAATGTTAAAGAGGATGTAGAGAGAAAGGAGTCCATACAGTACTGATAGGAATGCAATTAATAACAGGACTATGGAAACATTAAGTTGTTGCTGCTTAGTTGCTAAGTCAGGTCCTACTCTTTTGTGACCCATGGACCGGAGCCCACCAAGCTCCTTGGTCTATGGGATTTGCCACGCAAGGATACTGAAGTGGATTGCCCCTTCTTCCTCCAGGGGATCTTCGTGACCCAGGAATTGAACCCAGGTCTCCTGCATTGGCAGGTGGATTCTTTACCACTGAGCCACCAGGAAAGCCCATGGAAACAGCATGGAGGGCCCTTTAAGAAACTAAAAATAGAAATACCATGTGATCCAACAATTCTACTCCTGGGCATGTTCTGGAAAAAAAGAAGGTAAACTTTAGCTTGAAAAGATACATGTACCCCAGGGGTCACAGCAGCATTATTTACAACAGCCAAGACATGGAAGCATCCCAAGTGCCTATCAACAGACACTGGGTTAAGAAGATATGCTGTGTAGGTACAACAGCCTGTTACTCACTCACATAAAAAGAACAAACTACTGCCATTTGCAGCAATGAGAATGGACTTAGAGAATACTATGCTTAGTGAATTTAGTCAGAAAAAGAAACATATTATATGTAACTTATATGTGGAATTAAAAAACTAATACAGATGAATATATATATAAAACAAACTCACAAATATAGAAAACTTGTGGTTACCACAGAGGGGACACCACAGGGGAGACAGAAGGGGAGAGAGTCAAATTAGGGGTGCGGGATTAAGGGACACAAACTACTACATATATATAAAATAAATAAGCAACAAGGATATACTAGTATAGCACAGTGAATTATATCTATCATCTTATAATAACCTACAATGGCATATAATCTGTACAAATGCTCAATTACTATGCTGTACATCTGAAACTACCACAATATTTAATACTTCAAGTAAAAAAAAAAAACAATAATGAGGTCCAAACCAGATAAAAGATATGAAATTTTATAGATTCACTGCTTTGTGCATAGGTTCAAGAAAAGTTCCTTTACAACTAGAAAATTTGAACATTGTTTATTTGAACAATAATTAAAGTATCTAAGTTTGTCTTGCTACTTTAAATCCAGAGAGCTACTGTGAGTTCTCAAATCTACTGTTCCAAGAGCAAGTAACATTTTATCTTAAACGCTGAAAAATTCTTTAAATCTTGAAGACTAGTATAATTAGAAAAACCTGAACTATAATGGCTTACAATCCCCAAAATAAGGCAATCATCTAACAGTACATAATGATATAAATAACAATTGAATGAAAAAGTAAATGGCGGAGAAGGGAAACCTTTTCCTCACAGGAGAATAAATGTATAAGAAATGATAAAAGAAGAAAAATCACCATTTAATAAACATCATAATTACTTTTTCAGGCAGGAATCATTAACGGATACTAAAACTGGTAGGCAAAAGTATAACAAAAGTTATTGTCTCAGAGTATCTCCTTTGTACAAGACACTAACTAATGACAAAGAGGAAAACAGTGACACTACAATGGAGAAACCTGGCAAGCCCTCCTTAACCAGGGAATCATAGTTAACACTGTAAATAATGGGACATGCCAACAGGAGACTCCTGATAGGAGGAACAAAAAAGGATACAATTTCAGTTCCATTCTATTTTTGCCAAAAAAGAAAAACTTGAGTTTAATCATAATCATATAAACCAAAACTGAAGGACATTCTAAAAATAACAACCTGGTATTCTTCAGAAACATCAAAGTCATGAAAGACTGAAGGCTGAAAAACTGCCACAGTCGAGAAGAGGCATAACAATTAAATGCAATGTGTGATCCTAGATTGGATCCTAGATCAGAAAACGGATGTTAGTGAGACAACTGATGAAATATGAATAAGGTCTGTGTATTAGTTAGTAATATGATATTAATTTTCTGATTTTGATAATTGTGCTGTGATAACTGGCATTTGGAGAAGCTAGGTGCAGGATGCAGAGAATAAATCTCTATATTACTTTGGGGACTTAACTGAAATTATTTTAGGAGGTAAAGAGAAAAATCCAAAATAACTCCCAAACTGTACACTAAATACACCTTATTATAAGATCCAAGAACATGAAGAACAAAACAGATGATTTTATCAACTGATCTTCCAACTTTCCCCCAAAGGATGAAAACATTGCTTCATTCTTGTTGCTATTTTGTCACTAAATCACGTCCAACTCTTTTGTAACCCCACGGACTGTAGTCCACTAGGCTCCTCTGTCCATGGAATTTCCTAGGCAAGAATACTGGAGTTCTATGGAACTGTTCATTTCAGTTCAGTCGCTCAATTGTGTCCGACTCTTTGCAACCCCATGCCCGCCAGGCCTCCCTGTCCATCACCAACTCCCGGAGTTTTCTCAAACTCATGCCCATTAAGTCAGTGATGCCATCCAACTATCTCATCCTCTGTCTTCACCTTCTTCTCCCGTCTTCAATCTTTCCCAGCATCTTTTCAAATCAGTCAGCTCTTCACATCAGGTGGCAAAGTATTGGAGTTTCAGCTTCAGCATTAGTCCTTACAGTGAACCTTCAGGACTGATTTCCTTTAGGATGGACTAGTTGGATCTCCTCCAGAAGACTCTCAAGAGTCTTCTCCAAAACCACAGTTCAAAATAATCAACTCTTCAGCACTCAGCTTTCTTCACAGTCCAACTCTCACATCCATACACAACTACTGGAAAAACCATAGCCTTGACTAGATGGACCTTTGTTGGCAAAGTAATATCTCTGTTTTTTAATATGCTGTCTAGGTTGGTCCAAGGAGAAAGCATCTTTTAATTTCATGGCTGCAATCACCATCTGCAGTGATTCTGGAGTCCAAAACAATAAAGTCTGCACTGTTTCCACTGTTTCCCTGTCTATTTGCCATGAAGTGATGGGACCGGATGCCATGATCTTAGTTTTCAGAATGTTGAGCTTTAAGCCAACTTTTTCACTCTCCTCTTTCACTTTCATCAAGAGACTCTTCAGTTCTTCTTCACTTTCTACCATAAGAGTGGTGTCATCTGCATATCTGAGGTTATTGATATTTCTCCCAGCATTCTTGATTCCAGCCCAGCGTTTCTCATGATGTACTCTGCATATATGTTAAATAAGCAGGGTGACAATACACAGCCTTGACGCATTCCGTTTCCTATTTGGAACCAGCCTGTTGTTCCATGTCCAGTTCTCACTGTTGCTTCCTGACCTGCATACAGGTTTCTCAAGAGGCAGGTCAGGTGGTCTGGTATGCCCATCTCTTTCAGAATTCTCCACAGTTTATTGTGATCCAAACAGTCAAAGGCTTTGGCATGGTCAATAACGCAGAAATAGGTGTTTTTCTGGAACTCTCTTGTTTTTTTGATGATTCAGCAGATGTTGGCAATTTGATCTCTGGTTCCTCTGCCTTTTCTAAAACCAGCTTGAACGTCTGGAAATTCACGGTTCACATATTATTGAAGCCTGGCTTGAAGAATTTTGAGCATTACTTTACTAGTGTCTGAGATGAGTGCAATTGTGTGGTAGTTTGAACATTCTTTGACCGTGGGACTGTACCGTGCAACAAATGGAATTTCAATAAATCCTTAAAGGGGGAAATTTTTTTTTCTGATAAAAACAATATTTTTACATGCCTCAAAATGCCATAAATGTTCAATCCCACTAAGAAAATTACTAATGAAAGACTGTAAAAGCCAGAAGCTAGAACAACAATATTAAGTTCTTTCACCTTTTATGCCTGTATTTTACACTTCCAAGGTTCCTAGAGCTGCTATAACAATGTGCCATAAACTGGGTGGCTGTAAAGCAACAGAAATTTATTCTCTCACTGTTCTAGAGGCAAGAGTCCACAATCAAGATGTTGTCAGGGCCATGCTCCCTCCAATGCCTCTAGGTGAGGATTCTTCCTTGCCCCTTCCAGCTTCTGGGAATCCCAGGCATTCCTTGGTGTATTACAGTGTAACTCCTACCTCTGTCTCCATCTTCACATGGCTCTCTTCCCCGTATCCATGAGTCTTTGTGCCTACATACAGCATTTTCCTTCCTCTGTCTCCATTCTTTCTTCTTATAAGGACACCAGTCAAGCTGTATTATGGCTCACTTCCCAGGTGGTGTAGTGATAAAGAATCTGCCTAACAATTCAGGAGATGCAGATTTGATCCCAGGGTCAAGAAGATTCCCTGGAGTAGGACATGGCAACCCACTCCAGTATTCTTGCCTGGGGAATCTTATGGTCAGAGCAGCCTGGCAGGCTAAAGTCCATGGGGCTGAAAAGTGTCGGACACGAGTGAGCACATTTGTAGTTCACAGAATCAGACAATAAACAGACAAACATGACTACTTCAGATTGTGCAGTGACAGGAGGTGATAAGCTAAACGGATGGTTTAACACTTTCTGAGAGGCTAACATTTGAGTAAAGACTTGAGGAGTGTGCAAGTGTAATGGTCAATGTAAAAGGATGGAAAGTGAAAGTCAGTCGTTTCTGACTGTTTGTCCAACTGTTTGTGATCCCATGAAATAGTCCACGGAATTCTCCAGGCCACAATATGGACTGGGCAGCTGTTCCCTTCTCTAGGGGATCGTCCCAACCCAGGGATCAAACCCAGTCCCCCACATTGCAGGCAGATTCTTTACCAGCCAAGACACCAGGGAAGCCCAAGCAGAATGACTATTCTTGACAACGAAGGAAGGGAAAGCATTTCTTCAGTTATCTGTTATGGCCATGTGTCAATGGTGCAGACAGTTTACAATTTATTAGGCATACCTAATTTAAAATTATGATTCTTACTTTAAGAGAGTCTTTTATCAAATCCTGTACATCAAAATGTTAAGACACTTAACTTTTTATGTTATTCAATTTTGAATCATTTATATCTGTATAGTCCCCAATCATACCATGAGAGCTTGCTGATCACAAAAGTTGGGTTTCAAAAGACATTTAACTTGATAATTGTATGCAAGACACCATGTTGTTTTAATACGAAATTAGATTACACAGTTATAAATTTACTGTTACTAAATATTGTTGTTGTTTAGTCCCTACATCGTGTCCAACGCTTTTCAATTCCATGTACTATACTATAGACTGCTTGGCCTGTGTCCATGGGATTCCCCAGGCAAGAATACTGGAGTGGGCTGCCATTTCCTTCTCCAGGGGATCTTCCCAACCCAGGGATTAAACCTGAGTGTCCTGTATTGGCAGACGGATTATTTACCACTGATTATTACTGCCCACCAGAACAAGACCCAGTTTTCCCCAGAGCCAGTCCCTCCCATCAGGAAGCTTGCACAAGCCTCTTATCCTCACCCATCAGAGGGCAGAGAGACTGAAAACCACAATCAGAGAAAAGTAACCAAACTGATCACAAGGACTACAACCTTGCCTAACTCAACGAAACTATGTGCCATGCCGTGTAGGACCACCCAAGATAAACAGGTCATGGTGGAGAGTTCTGACAAAACGTGGTCCACTAAAGAACGGAATAGTGAACCACTTCAGTATTCTAGCCTTGAGAACCCCATGAACAGTATGAAATGGCACAAAGATATGGCACTGAAAGATGAACCCCCAAGACTTGTAGGTGTCCACTAAAGAAAAGCGGACAAATAGCTCCAGAAGGAATGAAGAGACTGAGCCAAAACAGAAACAATGCCCAGTTATGGATGGGACCGGTGATGGAAGCAAAGTCCAATGCTGTAAAGAACAATACTGCACAGGAACACAAATGTTAGGTCCATGAATCAAGGTAAATTGGAAGTGGTCAAACAGGAGATGGCAAGCATGAACAATGACATTTTAGGAATCAGGGAACTAAAATGGACTAGAATGGATGAATTTAATTCAGATGACCACTATATCTACTACGTGGGCAAGAATCCCTTAGAAGAAATGGAGTAGCCCTCATAATCAACAAGAGAGTGCAAAACACAGTATATGGATGCAATCTGAAAAACGACAGAATGATCTCTGTTCATTTCCACAGCAAACCATTCAATATCACAGTAGTCCAAGTCCAGGCCCCAACCACTAATGCCAAAGAAGCTGAAGTAGAACAGTTCTATGAAAACCTACAAGACCTTCTAGAACTAACACACACAAAAAAGATGTCCTATTTATTATAGGGGACTGGAATGCAAAAGTAGGAAATCAAAAGACACCTGGAGTAACAGGAAAGTTTGGCCTTGGAGTACAAAATGAAGCAAGACAAAGGCTAACAGAGTTTTGCCAAGAGAACGCAATGGTCATAGCAAACACTCTCAACAACACAAGAGACAACAACACATGAACATCACCACCAGATGGTCAATACCAAAATCAGATTCATTATATTCTTTGTAGCCAAAAATGGACAAGCCTTATACGAGCTGCAAAAACAAGACCGGAAGCTGACTGTGGCTAAGATCATGAACTCCTTATTGCAAAATTCAGACTTAAATTGAGGAACTTAGGGGAAAACCACAAAGCCATTCAGCTACGACCTAAATCAAATCCCTTAAAATAAATACAGTGGAAGTGACAAAGACATTCAAGGGATTAGGTCTGATAGATAAAGAACCTGAAGAACTATGGACGGAGGTTCCTGACGTTGTATAGGAGGCGGTGATCAATACCATCGTCATGAAACAGAAATGCAAAAAGGCAAAATGGTTGCCTGAGGAGGCCCTACAAATAGCTGAGAAAAGAAGAGAAGTGAAAGGCAAAGGAGATAAGAAAAGATATATCCATCTGAATGCAGAGTTCCAGAAAATAGCAAGGAGAGATGAGAAAGCCTTTTTATATGGACAACACAAAGAAATAAAGGAAAACAATAGAATGGGAAAGACTAGAGATCTCTGCAAGAAAATTAGAGATACCAAGGGACATTTCATGCAAAGATACGCACAATAAAGGACAGAAGTGGTATGGACCTAATACAAGCAGAAGATATTAAGAATAGATAGCAAGAATACACAGACTAATATGAAAAAATCTTAATGACCCGGATGACCACAATGGTGTGATCACTCACCTATAGCCAGACATCCTGGAGAGTCAAGTCAAGTAGGCCTTAGGAAGCTAGGGCCTCCTAGAAACAAGGCTAGTGGAGGTGATAGAATTCCAGCTGAACTATTTCAAATCCTAAAAGATTATGCTGTTAGAGGCTATACTCAATATGTCAGCAAATTGGGAAAACTCAGCAGTGGTCATAGGATTGGAAATGGTCAGTTTTCATTCCAATCCCAAAAAGGGGCATTGCCAAAGAATGTTCAAACTATCACATAATTGCACTCTTTTCACATGATAGCAAAGTAATGCTCAAAATTCTCCAAGCGAGGCTTCAACAGTACATGAACCAAGAACTTCCAGATGTTCAAGCTGAATTTAGAAAAGGCAGAGGAACCAGAGATTACACTACCAACATCCGTGGGATCATCAATAAAGCAAAAGAGTTCCAGAAAAACATCTACCTCTGCTTTGTTGACTACGCTAAAGCCTTTGACTGTGTGGATCACAACAAACTGTGGAAAATTCTTAAAGAGACAGGAATACCAGACCACCTTACCTGACTCCTGAGAAACCTGTATGCAGGTCAAGAAGCAACAGTTAGAACCAGACACGAAACAATGGAATGGTTCAAAACTGGGAAAGGAGTATGTCAAGGCTGTATATTGTCATCCTGTTTAACTTCTATGCAGAATATATCATGGGAAATGCCAGGCTAGATGAAGCACAAGCTGGAATCAAGATTACCAGGAAAATATCAATAACCTCAGATATGCTTTATGGAAGAAAGCAAAGAGGAATTAAAGAGCCTCTTGATGAATGTGAAAGAAGAACGTGAAAAAGCTGCTTTAAATCTCAACATTCAAAAAACAAAGATCATGGCATCTGGCCCAACACTTCAAAGCAAATAGATGGGGTAACAATGGAAACAGTGACAAACTATTTTCTTGGACTCCAAAATCACTGCAGATGGTGACAGCCATGAAATTAAAGGACGCTTGCTCTTTGGAAGAAAATCAATGACAAACCTAGATAGCATATTAAAAAGCAGAGACATTACTTTGCCTACAAATGTCCGTATAGTCAAAGTTACAGTTTTCCCAGTAGTCATGTATGGATGTAAGAGGTGGACAATAAAGGAGGCTGAGAGCCAAAGAATTGATGCCTTTGAACTATGGTGCCAGAGAAGACTCTTGGGAGTCCCTTGGATTGCAAGGAGATCAAACCAGTCAATCCTAAAGGAAATCAACCCTGAATATTCATTGGAAGGACTGATGCTGAAGCTGAAGCTTCCATACTTTGGGCATCTGATGCAAAAAGCTGACTCATTGGAAAAGACTTTGATGCTGGGAAAGACTGAAGGTAGGAGGAGAAGGGGACAACAGAGGATGAAATGGTTGGATGGCATCACTGACTCGATGGACATGAGTTTGAGCAAACTCCAGGAGATGATGAAGGACAGGGAAGCCTTGCATGCTGCAGTCCATGGGGTCGCAAAAAGTCAGATACGACTGAGTGAGTGAACAACAACAGAATATTACTGCCCACACCATTCATGGCACCTATTTATAAAACTTGCCTCATTTTATATTTATAAATGACTATTTTGGGGTTTTATGGGTAAGGCCAAGATCTTGGACATCTTCATATTGAAACATCTCAGCTATGTAGAACTCAGCTGAAAAGTAGGACAAATATTTTCGTATAAACTGAACTTTCTTCATTATCTACAGCCTCTCCTAAACCATTACCACTCCTGCCCTCCAAGTATGTATGGCTCTAATCTTCCTCAACAATCTACTCATTTCCTGATCACCTACCACTGCTCTTCATATTCACTGAATAAGTTTATATCTTGGTCAGAATTTTGCCCTTGTAAGTTCCACCACCATGGGCAACAGCTATCTAAAATTGAATTCTCAAGATTCCTGAACCTTTTCAATTCCAAAGACCTTCACACATAGCCTTTGACTTCATCTGCCAATTTTATATCGAACACTTTGCTAATCTGACCCAATCTTCCAACATTCACAACTCCCTCATGCCCACACTATCCTTATCTCTGCTCCTCAACTTTATACACAAAGCCTAGCACTAACCACTGTCTCCCTAGTCCCTTTCTCATCTTCTTTCCTTGTGTGTTGTGGTTTTGTCACTAAGTCATGTCCGACTCTTGCAACCCCAAGGGCTGTAGCCTGCCAGCCTCCTCTGTCCATGGGATTTCCCAGGCAAGAATACTGGAGTGGGCTGCCATCTCCTTCTCCAGGGGATCTTCCTGACCCAGGAATTGAACCCAGGTTCAATCTCCTGCATTGCAGGTAGCTTCTTTACCGAGCTATGAGGGAAACCCTACATGTGAACAATCTCTTAAACCACTTCCTCAACAACATGCTTTTACCACTGGTCCTTCTATAAAATCTGTCATGCAGAAGTCCAAGTCTAAGACAACCCCACATGGTATCTTCTCTTAAATATCTAAGCTACTGAGCAGCTGGAAAAAGGATCAGACATGAAAAGTAACACCACTCTAAACTGCGGTCTATAATTTCACATGGAATCTTAATTCCACTAAAGCAATATCTTTATTTAACCCTGGTAGGTGCCCTTTCTTATTCTCTTTAACAACTACTTCAAAGTTTCCCTTTCCCTTTGGCCAACCCTTGGCCAACCTCCACCCTCCCTGAAGTTTATTTTTAAAGAAAAAAAAAATCAGTGATTAAATCTGCCCAACTCTTAGCCTCTCCTTCATTCACTGTCTCTTCTTTAATATTATTTCAGAACATAATTCTTTCCCTTGTTTTTGCTCTATCCACTCATGTCATTATTTCATTCTCTACTTCTCTTTCTCCAAGTCTACAAACCACTCAAGTGTCCCCTTATCACTTAAAACAGAAAGACTGCAGTTCCCTATCCTTGGTAGGTACCACAGTATCTGTTTTTCTTCTTAGAAAAGTAAGTTATATTCACTGCTTCCATCTCCTTGCTTCTCATTCCCCCTTGCAGGTTTTTTAAATCTGATTTTAGCCTTAATTTTCTGCTGAATTACACTTTCAAAACAATCACTAGGAATTATTTTTAGATTATAAAATTATCAATATTTTAAAAGTTTCTTAAGGTCATTATCTTTTATAAATACATACTAAAATATTTACAGATGAAATGGTATGTCACGGATTTGCCTCAAATGAATATAGGATCAGAGATACACAGATGAAACACTATTAGCTATGAGTTGGAGCTGGGTTCATTACATGTGGGTTCACTACACAATTCTATTTATTTCTGTATGTGAAATCTTCCTTAATAAAAAGTTTATAATAAAAAAGAACACAGATCTATATATTTTAGTATTCTTTTCAACTAGACCATAAATTTTAACCACCACAGAATCCTTGAATTATCAACCTCCCCAAAATCCCCCAATCGTTGTCATCATGTGACAACAAACTACTTTAAACTATGGGATGTGATATATCCTTTAGGTGTGTTGGAAAGGTTTAAATGTTGTTTATATCAATTTTTGGATGACTACAAAATCTTATTTCAGATTTAACTACTTCTTCCTGTATACATTTCTTTAACTGAAAAATAGTGACTTTCAGTTATTGTGACAGTCCATAAATTGAGCATCTCTTCTCAATAGTACTTCTTGTTTTTCAAAAAAAATAAATTAATAAAATTAAATTTTAAAATTCTGTTTTTCCTCCAATTACTCATCTCATCTCACAGAGTTCATCCTGTCACCCAAGCTGAAAATCAGAATCCCTGAGATCAGCCTTGATTCCTCCTTAAAATCTTGCCCATTTTACCAACAAAATGTATCTTAAACTCACCTTTAATCTAATCCTCCTCACACTGCCCTAATAAAGGCCCTCACTGTCCCCATGAGCATCTCAATAGTTTCCTACTCTTCATGTTTCCTTCATTTCAATATACCATCCTAGAGCCAGACTGGTTTGTTTAAATATTAATCATACCAGATCAGTTTAAACTTTTTCAAATAGATCCCTATCACTTCTAGGGTGAAACTCAAGTTCCTAAGCATAGCAAACTAAAATTGTAATGATCCGGTTCCTTCCTAGATTCACTTCCAATCTTTCCCTGACATTTTATAATGCTACTCTGATACTACTAAATTACTTGCAGTTTCAATGCAAATACTTTTCCGTTTTACACGTTCATGACTTTGTTCATGCTATTTCCTCCCTCAAACATTCTATTATCATTTCGTTTGTATGTTAAGAGTCCAGTGTGAGTTAATAAAGATTTTAATAAGGAAGCTAAAAAAACAGGGGAAAATGAATAACTTGTTTTTATACCAAAAAAGCGGAATAAAGATAATAAAAAACTAGGATTTCAAAGTCCATAATTAGAACACAAAAATTCTAAGTTATATATAGGATTTCCTGAAATGACAACCCGCTCTACTATTCTTGCCTGGGAAATCCCATGAACAGAGGAGTCTGGCAGGCTATATACACTATGGGGTCGCAAAAGAGTCAGACACGACTTGGCAACTAAACAACAGCAGCAGCAACACAGGACTCCCTGATGGCACAGTGGGAAGAATCCGCCACCAAGGCAGGTAACTCAGGTGTAATCCGTGGTCTGGGAAGATCCCACATGCCTTGGAGCAACCAAGTCTGTGCAGTACAACTCCGAGCCTGTGTTCTGCAACAGGAGGAGCTACTGCACTAAACCTGTGTGCCACAAGAGGAGCTACCACGCACCACAACAAGAGAAAAGTCCGCGTGCAGCAACAAAGACCTGTCACAACAAAATAAATAAGCAACAATTTTAAAGGTATGTATAAACTGATCAAAACACACAAGATATATATGAAAACACTCAACTCTTATGAAGTTCATTTTAAAAGACCTGACTAATGATTATCTCTATTTAATGAGGTTATGAACAACTTTTATTCCCTGTTGTTGCTTCTCTGTACTTACTATAACTAACTATTACATACACAATAAAAGAGTTATGACTTTTTATTGAAATCTAGTTAATTTACAACATTAACTATACTTCAATTAAAAAACAATATGTTAATTTCAGGTGTATAGCAACGTGATTCAGATATATGTATATATCTCTCTCTCTCTCACATATATAAGCTCACATCTCAGTTCCAAATCTGCAATGGTCCCTGAGGTACCGCCATAAAATCCAGACCTCTATGGAAACTAACAGCAAGGGGAAGAGCCTGTGAGGGAGGAGAGTGAATATTTATGACCACCTTGAATCCCGGCACTTCAAGAGAAGTAACATCCAAAATCAGGTGAGTGATTCAGAACAAAAGGGAAGGGATTGATAAGAACACCACCCCTTTAACCAGGAAAACATCACAGATATAAGCAGAAAGATCACAGGAAGCTCTCAGAAGAAAACAGCAGCAGACATAAAAACAGTAAAACATCTTAACAAGGAAAGATAAGTAGATTTGACTTCATGCAAATCAAAACTCTGCACATCAATACAAACAAGCAAGCTAGGAAACAAACCATAAGAAACCAATGTGTTCCAATTAACAAAATGGTTAACTTATAGAAACCGTGAATCTAGTAACAGGCAAGCAAACTGGTAAAGGATAAAAGTACAGAGGAAATCTGGCTAATGAACTCGCAAAAAAATTCTTGGTATTACTAGGGAAACTGATTTCATTATTCCTTTAAATTATTATATTTCTTCTGACTAATAGTGAAGTTTAATAGTCTCCCCTCAAAAACATACTTTAAGTATTAATACTCGACAATGGCAAGGTAAAATGAGATTGTGACTACCCCTTATATTTCTGATGTTACTTAACATTAAGAAACTTTAAACTCACTCCGTAAAGTTGAGAGAACTACAAACATCCCCACTGTCACTAACAGTGTTTAACCATGGTAAAGGTCCTGACCAAGGCTAGATGAAAACAGAAAAAGCAGAGAGCGAGGAATGAAGAAAGAGTGAGAAAATACAAAGCAAGAGACCAGATCATAAAAACAGACAAATAACTAGAATCTACAGAATTTAAAGAGTCCAGCAGTATTGCCAGAGAATTCCAGAAAAACATTTACCTCTGCTTTACTGACTACACCAGAGTCTTTGTGCAGATCACAACAAACTGGAAAATTCTGAAAGAGATGGGAATACCAGACCACCTTACCTGCCTCCTGAGAAATCTGTATGCAGGTCAAGAAGCAAAACTGGACATGGAACAACAGACTGGCTCCAAATTGGGAAAGGAGTATGGCAAGGCTGTATACTATCACCCTGCTTATTTAACTTATATGCAGAGTATATCTTGAGAAATCCTGGGCTGGATGAAGCCCAAGCTGGAATCAAGATTGCCAGGAGAAATATCAATAACCTCAGACATGCAGAAAGTCAAGAGGAAATAAAGAGCCTCTTGATGAAAGTGAAAGAGGGAAGTGAAAAAGCTGGCTTAAAACTCAACATTCAAAAAACAAACATCATGGCATCCGGGTCCACCACTTCATGGCAAACGGATGGGGAAACAGTGGCAACAGTGGCTGACTTTATTTTTGGGGGCTTGAAAATCACTTCAGTTGGTGACTGCAGCCATGAAATTAAAAGATGCTTGCTCCTTGGAAGAAAAGTTACAACCAATCTAGACAGCATATTAAAAAGCAGAGGTATTACTTTGCCTACAAAGGTTGATCTAGTCAAAGCTATGGGTTTTCCAGTAGTCATGTATGGATGTGAGAGTTGAACTATGAAGAAAACTGAATGCCGAAGCATTGATGCTTTTGAACTGTGGTGTTGGAGAAGACTCTTGAGAGTCCCTTGGACTGCAAGGAAATCCAACCAGTCCATCCTAAAGGAAATCAGTTCTGAATATTCATTGGAAAGACTGATGCTGAAGCTCCAATATTTGGCCACCTGATGCAAAGAACTAACTGATTAGAAAAGACACTGATGCTGGGAAAGACTGAAAGCAGGAGGAGAAGGGGACAACAGAGGATGAGATGGTTGGATGGCATCACTGACTTGACGGACATGAATTTGAACAAGAAAGCCTGGTGTGCTGCAGTCCATGGAGTCACAAAGAGTCGGACACAACTGAGCAACTGAACTGAACTGGGCAGTATTGCCAGATACAAGGTAACAGAAAATCCATACCATTTCCAATTAAAAAATAAAATACACAATTTACAATGGAAACAACAAAAAAACATAGATCTACCCTGGGTTTCTTAACTCACCATTTCCTGACACGTAGAGTTAGATAACCGTTTCTGTGGGTGCTATTGTGTGCATTGTAGGGTGTTTAGCAACATCCCTGTCTTCTATCCACGAGATGCAGTAGCATCTCCCAAATTATCTCCAAGATAAACAAAAATGTCTCCAGACAAGGCAAATGTTTTCTGGGGGACACAAAATGACCTTGATTAAAAATTAGTAATCAAAAATAATGAGTACTAAGGAGAAAGAAAATAAAATCTAATTTCAGTAAAATACATGGAAAGTTTTAATCAATGGAGAGTCGCTCCATGCTCTTGGATGTATCAAATATACCAATTCAATGGAATTCCCTTCTAAGTTCTAGCTGGATTTTCTTACTGTGGTAACAGTAAGCCACTTAATGTAGCATTTAGTCTGTGCTAGCCACTAATGTAACACTACACATATATTCACAAATTTAATCCTCAAAAGGCAGGAAATTTCTCTTAACTTCATTTCAGAAACTACAAAACTGAAGCAGCCAGTTGTTAAGCAAGCCCAGGGTCACAGAATCACTACCTGACACAGCCAGGACTCACCCCACGCTGACCGGGTCCAAAACGCACACTATTGGCCACTCCACTATCCTACCTGGCAACACAACGCAAAAGCCACCCTAGAAAGACTGAAATGAAATGCCTGGAAAACAAGTATACTCCTAGAACCTGGAAGAAACTGGCTCTTTCCTACTAATATTTAAAAAACTGACCATATCAGGAATTTATCTGTAGTGGAAAAATCAGAATCCTCATTAACTCGTGGTGGGAGTACAGACTAATACAATTATTAGTAAGAGTAATCTGGCTTTAGTGAAACTGAGTATATACACACATAACCCAGGAATCCAAATCTTGAAAATATATTCATAAGTGGACGTGTATCAGTTCAGTATCAGTTCAGTCGCTCAGTCATGTCCAACTCTTTGCGACGCCATGAACTACAGCATGCCAGGCATCCCTGTCCATCACCAACTCCCGGAGTTTACCCAAACTCATGTCCATTCAGTTGATGATGCCATCCAATCATCTCATCCTCTTTTGTCCCCTGCTCCTCCTGCCTTCAATCTTTCCCAATGTCAGGGTCTTTTCAAATGAGTCAGCTCTTCGCATCAGGTAGTCAAAATATTGACGTTTCAGCTTCAACACCAGTCTTTCCAATGAACACCCAGGACTGATCTCCTTTAGAAAGGACTGGTTGGATCTCCTTGCAGTCCAAGGGACTCTCAAGAGTCTTCTCCAACACCACAGTTCAAAAACATCAATTCTTCTGCACTCAGCTTTCTTTATAGTCCAACTTTCATATCCATACATGAATACTGAAAAAACCATAGGCCTGACTAGACGGACCTTTGTTGGCAAAGTAATGTCTCCATTTTTTAATATGCTGTCTAGATTGGTTGTAACTTTTCTTCCAAGGAGCAAGCATCTTTTAATTTCATGGCTACAGTCACCATCTGCAGTGATTTTAGAGCCCAAGAAAACAAAGTCAGCCACTGTTTCCCCATCCATGTGCCATGAAGTGATGGGACCAGATGCCATGATCTTAGTTTTCTGAATGTTGAGCTTTAAGCCAACTTTTCCACTCTCCTCTTTTACTTTCATCAAGAGGCTCTTTAGTTCTTCTTCACTTTCTGCCATAAAGGTGGTATCATCTGCATGTCTGAGGTTATTGATATTTCTCCTGGCAATCTTGATTCCAGCTTGTGCTTCATCCAGCCCAGCATTTCTCATGACGTACTCTGCATATAAGTTAAATAAACAGGGTGACAATAGACAACCTTGATGTACTCCTTTTCCTATTTGGAACCAGTTGTTGTTCCACGTGCAGTTCTCACTGCTGCTTCCTGACCTGCATACACGTTTCTCAAGAGGCAGGTCAGGTGGTCTGGTATTCCCATCTCTTTCAGAATTTTCCACAGTTTATTGTGATCCAAACAGTCAAAGGCTTTGGCATGGTCAATAACGCAGAAATAGGTGTTTTTCTGGAACTCTCTTGTGTTTTTGATGATCCAGCAGATGTTAGCAATTTGATCTCTGGTTCCTCTGCCTTTTCTAAAACCAGCTTGAACATCTGGAAGTTCATGGTTCACATATTGCTGAAGCCTGGCTTGGAGAATTTTGAGCATTACTTTACTAGCGTGTAAGATGAGTGCAATTGTGCAGTAGTTTGAGCATTCTTTGGCATTGCCTTTCTTTGAGATTGGAATGAAAACTGACCTTTTCCAGTCCTGTGGCCACTGCTGAGTTTTCCAAATTTGCAGACATATTGAGTGCAACACTTTCACAGCATCATTTTTTAGGACTGAAAATAACTCAACCGGAGTTCTATCACCTCCACCTTCTTTGTTCATAGTGATACTTCCTAAGGTCCACTTGACTTCACATTCCAGGATGTCTGGCTCTAGGTGAGTGCTCACACCATCATGATTATCTGGGTCATGAAGATCTTTTTTGTACAGCTCTTCTGTGTATTCTTGCCACCTCTTCCTAATATCTTCTGCTTCTGTTAGATCCAAACCATTTCTATCCTTTATTGAGTCCACCCTTCCATGAAATATTCCCTGGTATCTCTAATTTTCTTGAAGAGATCTCTAGTCTTTCCTATTCTATTGTTTTCCTCTATTTCTTTGCATTGATCGCTGAGGAAGGCTTTCTTATCGCTCCTTGCTATTCTTTGGAATAAGAATAAGGATGCTTTTTTTCAGTACTATTTGTGCTAATAGAGAGCTGGAGGAATTATAGTGTACATCACTGCACTAAGGCAATGGTTAAGTGAAACATAGCAGGTGCGACACCATGGAATACTAAGAAGCTATTAGATTCAATGGACAAGACAGGCATAGAGTAACATGAATAGATCTTTAAAACACAATGCTAAAAAGTAAAGGACAAAATGATGCCAATTCTACTCTACATCTGACAAGAAGAAACTCCACACAAGACAGCAATATATGTTTCTCAAGAATGCACACAAATAGATTTCTGTGTGTGTGTATGAAACGTATTATATAAATGCCTGTGAGAAGAGATGGAGGAGTGGATAATGCAGATAAAAGGAAATAAATAAAATGAGAGCAAGACCTTAAGTGAGTCAGTAATTACCGTGAGCCATGAAGTGAGGAGAGTATTAATTCTACATTCCACACCTGGGGTCCAACAAGTAAATTTAAAGTAACTTCAAAGTAGGAAAAAAAATGAAAAAAAAAAAAATTCTTCTAGAAAGATCAGTAATCTTTGACTCACTGTTATTCTCCGAATCTATCTTAAATTTTAAAAAGTAAATATTTTACACATACAAATTTTTACACATTGTCCTGAAACAATAACAGAAAAAAAAAAAAAACTGGAAACAATGCCCTATAAATGGACAGAAGTATATTTCATATACCATTAAAATAATGACTGTGAAATATTAAACATGAAATGTTAATGAAACTTTATGGAAGGAAAATATATGAAGAGTGACTTGCATGCATGTTTACATACACAGAAGACTGAAAAGCAGATGCACTAAAATGTTAACAGGTGATTATCTATGAGCTACATACAAATCTGTACATGATTTCCAGTACTTTTCTTTTAATTTCCTAGTATTAAATACAAAACAGGAGTGCCATTTAATATTTTCATTTAGGAAACAGAATAATAATTCAGTACTACCAGAATGGCCCAGGCAGAGCAGGACCTAGGGTCACCAGATCCCCCAGATCACATGTCATTATCATTTAAAAACAAATGGTATTTTATAATATTTCCAAAGATCATACTGATGATGGGCATACAGGTTTAGTGTTTAGAAGTCATTTACTGAACTTCCAAACTGTTTTGTCAAAAAATTAATGGGGGTACACCACACTTCTATGCAGTCTGTTATGAAAAGTACTTTAATATCATAAAGGATTTCCTTAATAAGGGAAATACCAAAGGTAATTTAGGGTGTTACCAAGTACTAATTAACGTTTTATCGTGAGTTAGTTTTGCTAGCAAAATAAGAAAATCTAATATAACTATACATACCAACACAGCTATTCCTTAGTGTATCAATTTCAGCACCACCACCATAATCAACTTTTTTCAACCCTAACATAGAGACAGCAGTTACTTAAATTAGTATAATTGCCCTCATTCTAACATCATAGTTACAAAAGAGGTAGTATAGGTAGATACTGAGAAAAATTCCATCATTTAAGAAGACATTTATAACTGTGCCAATCTGCATGGCTCAATTTATTTTTACTATGGTAGTTCCTAATTAGACTTGATTTTACTTCATAGGCCTCAAAATCCAAACTACACACCACCACCTCCCTTTTCACACCATTCCTATACCCCTAAGACAGGCAAGTTCATGGGACTACATTAAGAATCCAAGTGAGAGCAGACTCTAACTCAGGTAACTAGAGTCGATTTAAACTTCATTCCTAGTTTTACCAATCTTTCTGAGCCTGCACAATTAGTAACCTTTCCATGTCTCAATCTAATTAACCCCTCTGAGGTAGGTGCTACAGACAGCAGAATATGGAATGTTCTTTAAACAACAGTAAAATGAGGAAAAGTGACAACACAAGCTTCCAGCATTCTTAAAAGGGTTCAAAAATTATTTTTCCAAAAATGTTTCCTGTCTTTCATTATTCATAAAACTAGTACATTGTTTAAACAGTGTTATAAATGTTAAAATTTTGTGTGCTAGTCTGTTAAACTTCAAGAGGTTTAAGAGGATCCCTTCAAAACCCTCTTTCATTTGCTCAATTCTCTTCTCAAGCATATTAGACTCCATTAACAGCCAATCATGTAAGCTGAGCTGCAAGTGACCCAAGAGTTGCCATAGCAACAGCTGCTTTCAGAAATACGTGTTATGCATTTTAAAAGCTCTCGCAGAGAGCACACCACATCTATCAATTAACAACCTAAGCTCAACATAGCGTATTACCCTAATGAAAGGAGAAACTCAACTACCTTTAACAAGGCAACTACTTCGTAATAAAAGGGATATTTGATACCCTTGAATCAAAATGTTATCATGTTTTATAAATTTCAAAATTGAGCTTGTAATTAATAACAGAGAATATAAAAAATAGATGCAGAGCTTTTTTATAAATGTACAAAACTGATACAGGAAGGAGATAAAAATAATCAGAACTACATTTAGCAATAGACCATCAAAGGTAATAAACATAATATGCTATAATAAAAACTGCCAAATTTTCTTGCAATTTTACTAATGAAAAAGTTGGCCCTAAATGTGGTAGATTAAACTGTTTCTCAATGCACATATGGCATGTGCACGTGTGTGTGTCACACACACTTCACAGATAAAAGATGTGCAGGCAAATAGTCAATACAAAAGACACTTCACTATTTTTAAGAAAATTATTCTTCTGGCAACTCAACAGAGATAAGACATCTTTTCTTCAAAGACTATACTGATGAAATTCCTTCTCATGAAGAGATACACAGCTAGCCAGGGTTAACCAATGAAGTCATTTGAACAGTATCCAATTCTGCAATTAAAAACTTTCAAAAACAAATCTGTATCTGCAAATAACTTCAAATGTCTATTTAGTGCATTTACATGACTAAAGGAAAAAAGAGTAAACAAAACTTAGAAGTCTTAAAAAATCTATTTCTAAAGCTATACTCAAACATATAATTCATATATATAAACAGAACATATAACAATTATTACCCAAAGTGTTTTTAAACAGGAAAAAGTTGCTACAAATAAGATTAACTAGGTAAACTACACTGAAATTACTAAAAATCCAATACTTTTGAGCATGTGATACTCAAAAACTCTAAAGAAAAATATTTTGAGTAACTCCTCTAAAAGGAAACAATAAGTTCATCTAAGACTGTATGTCATACATATTTTAACTTTAAATTTTGTACAACTTAAAAGGAAAATAAATTTCTAATAGGAGCTAGGGGAGGAAGGAATAGGAGTTTGAGATTAGGAGAGGCAAACTATTACATATAGAATGAATAAAGAAAGGTCTTACTGTATATAGTTCACAAGGAACTATATTCCAATATCTCATGACAACCATAATTGAAAAGAATATGGGGGTCAGATATATATATATATGAGTGACTCTGCTCCACAGAAGAAATTAACAAAACATCATAAATCAATTATACCTCAATAAAACATAAATAAATAAATAGGGGCTAACTACTATTAACTACTAAAGGAGAAACTTTTTTAATAAGACATAACAAAGATGAAATAGAAATGTGTTAATGGCTATTAAATGAGACAATTAGCAACAATGACTAGGTGTGGCTCCAAACACATAGCAACAACCCTAGAAGGCCCAATGACTGAAGTATTATTTGTGTTAATAAAATATTCATTAATTTAGATTAATTCCTTTGTTCCAAATGCTATCTCATCTCTAAAGAGTAGAAAACAGTAAATTTCTCCTTTCACTACAAAAACCTCATCCTTTTTACAACTCTATACAACCTAGATAACATATTAAAAAGCAGAGACATTACTTTGTCAACAAAGGTTTGTCTAGTCAAGGCTATGGTTTTTCCAGTGGTCATGTATGGATATGAGAGTTGGACTGTGAAGAAAGCTGAGCGCCGAAGAATTGATGCTTTTGAACTGTGGTGTTGGAGAAGATTCTTGAGAGTCCTTTGTTTTTATTTATTTATTTTTTCAGTGGGTTTTGTCATACATTGATATGAATCAGCCATAGATTTACACGTATTCCCCATCCCGATCCCCCCTCCCACCTCCCTCTCCACCCGATTCCTCTGGGTCTTCCCAGTGCACCAGGCCCGAGCACTTGTCTCATGCATCCCACCTGGGCTGGTGATCTGTTTCACCATAGATAATATACATGCTGTTCTTTCGAAACATCCCACCCTCACCTTCTCCCACAGAGTTCAAAAGTCTGTTCTGTACTTCTGTGTCTCTTTTTCTGTTTTGTATATAGGGTTGTCGTTACCATCTTTCTAAATTCCATATATATGTGTTAGTATGCTGTAATGAGAGTCCTTTGGACTGCAAGGAGATCCAACCAGTCCATCCTAAACGAGATCAGTCCTGAGTGTTTGTTCATTGGAAGGACTGATGCTGAAGCTGAAACTCCACAATACTTTGGCCACCTCATGCGAAGAGTCGACTCACTGGAAAAGACCCTGATGCTGGGAAGGACTGGGGGCAGGAGGAGAAGGGGACAACAGAGGATGAGATGGTTGGATGGCATCACCGACTCGATGGACTTGAGTTTGGGTAAACTCCAGGAGTTGGTGATGGACAGGGAGATCTGGCGTGCTGAGATTCATGGGGTCACAAAGAGTTGGACATGACTGAGCAACTGAACTGAACTGAACTCCTTACACTTTAACTCTGAACACCACCAAACACAATTCAAAACTCTAGCAACATATCAAAACTACTAATAATTAAGCTCTTCCAAGCAACTTTTATGTGTTATTTCATGGGATCTTCACAATAATCCTTATTATCTCCACTTTACAGATGATGAAACTGAGGTACAGATAAGTAACTTACACCAAGTCACACAGACAGTAAATAAGTCATGGAATCAATGTTCTAAGCCAGACAATCCGACTTGATATCCCTTACCTTTATCTATGTCCACAGTGCTGAAGTAAGTGAATATGGTTTACAACCTTCAACCCATCAGCCTAACTGATGTTTCTCCAGTTACCTCTTACCCTTGCTATCCTTAATTTAGTTAACTCATCCTTAGCTATGTCAATCTCCCAGCTTAAATAATTCCATCAAGGCAAAAATGAATTTGATTTTTTAAAATAAAAATCAAGTAGGCTGAAAACCCCCACAAAAGGAGGAATTTGCTCAAATATGAAACCTAGATAAAAACAATGTTCAAGAGGATAAAACAAAATACCATTTCCTTCCTCTTATGCAAAAAAACCACATATGTATAGATGAATATGGTTATGATAGTGACATAGACAAGTAACAATCAAATGCTTACTACATGTCACAAAAGTGAAGTGAAAGTTGCTCAGTTATATCTCTTTGTGACCCCATGGACTATATACAGTCCATGGAATTCTCCAGGCCAGAATACTGGAGTGGGTAAGCCTTTCCCTTCTCCAGGGGATCTTCCCAATGCAGGGATCGAACCCAGGTCTCCCACATTGTAGGTGGATTCTTTACCAGCTGAGCCACCAGGGAATCCCAAGAATACTGGAGTGGGTAGCCTATCCCTTCTCCAGCAGATCTTCCTGACTCAGGAATCGAACCAGGGTCTCCTGCATTGCAGGCAGATTCTTTACCATCTGCGCTAACAGGGAAGCCCTAAAAGTCAAAGTTAAGTCACGCCAACTCTTTGCAACCCCATGGATTATACAGTCCATGGAATTCTCTAGGCCAGAATACTGGAGTGGGTAGCCTTTCCCTTCTCCAGGGAATCTTTCCAACCCAGGGATCGAACCCAGGTCTCCTGCACTGCAGGTAGATTCTTTCCCAGCTGAATATGTCACTAGCACTGTCCTAAAAGGTTTTTTTTTAAATATGTTCTACATTCTAATTATCACAACAACCCTAGGAAGTACACATTACTACCCTTACTTTAGAATAAGCAAACAGGTAGAGAGAAATGAGGTGATTTGCCCAAAGGTACAGAGCTAGTAAGTGGCAAAACTGGAATTCAAAAACCTCTGGCAGCTTCACCATGGACAGCTTAACTCTTAATTATGACCCAACCAACTACTTAGCTCTGATGAAATGGGGAATCAAAAGATTTTACAGGTAGATATGTCACACAGTCAGTCAACATAAACATTCCTAAAAATAATCGTGGCTATGCATGCAGATTTAACCATCATAAATTTGCAGAAAAATTGGAAAACACCAAAATAAAACATCTGAGTGTTAATGTGTTAGTTGCACAGTGTGTCTGACTCTTGGAACCACACGGACTGTAGCCCACCAGGCTTCTCTGTCCATGGAATTCTCCAGGCAAGAGTACTAGAGTGGGTTACCATTTCCTTCTCCAGGGGATCTTACCAACCGAGGGACTGAACCTGAATCTCCTGCATTAGAGGCAGATTCTTTACTGTCTGAGCCAACACGGAAGCCCAATGTTAAATAAACTAAAGAACTTCCAATTCAAGACGGCAGACTAAACACACAAAGGTGCCTTCAAGAAAATACATCATAAACATATGGAAGAAAAAGCATTCCATAATCAGATCAGAAAGTTTGGATAATACCTGGAAAAAGAAAATTCAGATTAAGAAGAAGTGAACAAAGGGAACTGAAACCAAGATAAGCACTTTGGGTCTTCCCAACAAAGTCAGAGAGGTGCCAAGCTTAGAATACTGGGTAGGCCGAAAAGCTCGCTCAGGATTTTCCGTAAGATCCCAATAAAAAGAGCAGGAGGTGAGGGTGGGATGTCATCCAGAATATAAATCAGTGTATCAGTAATAAAAGAACTGCATTCCAAATAATTAGTCAACTCTCCCTGCTTAAAGAAAAAGCTGAGGACAGTGGTTCTTAGTCTTCCAGCTAAGCCCGGGCACTAAGGTCCTCTTCACACTGTGCTGCTGTGCTCAGCCCAGCTCCGGCCAGCCGGGCTCCTCGGTCCCTGGGACTCTCCAGGCAAGACTGCTGGAGCAGGCTGCCGTTTCGTACCGGAGAGGATCTTCCTGAGCCAGGGACTGAACCCACACCTCCTGCATCTCCTGCACTGGCATGCAGACTCTTTACCACTGCACCATATGGGAAGACCCTACTCAAACCACAGGTCTGAAAGAGTTTGGATGGGTTACAGCTAGCAATTTTTAACAGTCAAAAATGAATAGTACAGAAAATACAAAGTGAGAGTATACACTATTTCACAGAACTTTTGTTCAGTTATGGATTTATAAATTTATGTATGTGTGTACATATTAAGTTGCAATGAAAATACCAGAAGACTATTACTCGAAATAAAGTGTGCAGGTCTGTGGAGGGCTCCTAGGGTGGGTTTTGAAGCATGAAAAAAAAAGGAAAGCAGCAGCTGAGACACTCTCCACATAAGCTATGAGAGGTTGGCAATTGTGGATACCCTCCTCCTCAACTAAATACCTTAAACCACTTTTCCCACATTTCTTTCCAATATTTACCACCTAAGGAGCTTTTTCAACATCTTCACCCTAATCACCATTTCCATGAAACTGTAGTACGACAGACATACTGTGAATTTGTTTGTGTACTACTGATATATGTATATCTGTGGTTTATACTTAAAAAGAGCCACTTTTTTTTAACCCCATAACCAATTTTTACCCCTCTAAGAATTAATGCCTTAGAGTAAATAAAGAAGCCTACCATAGTATAGGCAGGAATCTATTAATAAAACAAACCTGTAACAGAGAAACTCACTTACCAACTTAGTCTTTCCATGAGTATGAAAGAAAACCAAGAATTACCAAATGTAAGGAAAGATAAAAGATGAAAAACCAAATATCAAAAATTCCCAAAGAGGGCAGAGATGCAAGCCCAGAGGGCAAAGGCCCCAACTGCAGAGGATTACTCACTCCCAGGCCTTAAAAATCTACTGATAATTCCCCAACTGGTTTTTCAAAAATTAATTAATTTATTTTAATTGGAGGCTAAGTACTTTAAACATTGTAAAGTATTGTGGATTTTGCCACACATTGACATGAATCAGCCATGGGTGTACATAGGTCCCCCCATTCCAACTGGTTTTTAAAAATTACTTGGTACTTGTGACTAATTTTTCTTTCCATTTTCTCTCTTTTGAACTGAAAAATCTAATAATTATCATCTTAATGCTGTCCCACCACTGTATTTTGGGGATGGACAACTACCTCGTTAGTTTCACAGGTCCACAGACACAGAGCTTCACCCATACTTGAATTAAATAATTTAGACACAAAATTTAAGACTTCTAAGCTGATGATACTTAGAAATCTGAATTGATAAGAAGGATGAGGCCTTTGAGGATCTTGAGACAGGGTTAACGCATTTTTACATGTGAGACAGACACGGATCACAGAGGCCAAAGGGAGGACTGTTTCAGGCCAAGATTTTGGCCACTATGATGTCTATTCCCTGTAGTTACTCCTTTAACATCTCACTACATGAGAAATTAGTTATGACCTTTTAAACAAGGAGATTATCACAGAGCAAGAGTCAGACATGACTTAGGGACTACATCGCCGCCACCACCACCATATAGGTAGACTATACAGACTATACAGGATTTACAAAAGGCAGAGGAACCAGAGATCAAATTGCCAACAACTTTTGGATCATCCAAAAAGCAAGAGAGTTCCAGAAAACATTCTACTCCTGCTTTACTGACTACACCAAAGTCTTTAACTATGTAGATCACAACAAACTGTGGAAAATTCTTAGAGATGGGAATACCAGACTACCATACCTGTCTCCTGAGAAATCTGTATTAGGTCAGGAAGCAACAGTTAGAACTGGACACGGAACAACAGACTGGTTCCAAATTAGGAAATAGGTATATAAAGGCTGTATATTGTCACCCTGCTCATTTAACTTATATGCAGAGTACAACATGCAAAATACCAGGCTGGATGAAGCGCAAGCTGGAATCAAGATTTCCGGGAGAAATATCAATAACCTAAGATAGGCAGATGACACCACCCTTATGGCAGAAAACGAAGAGGAACTACAGTCTCTTGATGAAAGTGCAAGAGGAGAGTGAAAAAGTTGGCTTAAAACTCAACATTCAAAAAACTAAGATCATGGCATCTGGTCTCACCACTTCATGGCAAATAGATGTGGAAACAGTGGCAGACTTTATTTTCCTGGGCTCCAAAATCACTGCAGATGGTGACTGCAGCCATGATATTAAAAGGCACTTGCTCCGTGGAAGAAAAGCTATGACCAACCTAGACAGCACATTAAAAAGCAGAGACGTTACTTTGCTGACAAAGGTCCGTCAAGTCAAGGTTATGGTTTTTCCAGTGGTCATATATGGATGTGACAGTTGGACTGTGAAGAAAGCTGAGCACCGAAGAATCGATGCCTTCGAACTGTGGTGCTGGAGAAGACTCTTGAGAGTCCCTTGGACTCCAAGGAGTTCAAACCAGTCCATCCTAAAGGAAATCAGTCCTGAATATTCATTGGAAGGATTGATGCTGAAGATGAAACTCCAATACGCTGGCCACCTGATGCAAAGAGCTGACTCATCTGAAAAGTCTCCGAAGCTGGGAAAGTTGAAGGTGGGAGAAGGGGACAACAGAGGATGAGATGGCTGGATGGCATCACTGACTCGATGGACATGAGTTTGAGTAAGCTCTGGGAGTTGGTGATGGACAGGGAGGCCTGGCGTGCTGGTCCATGGGGTCACAGAGAGTAGGACACAACTGAGCAACTGAACTGAACTGATACAGGTAGATTCAAATGTAATCACAAGCAAAGAGGAAGGGAGAAGATCAAGGATCAGCAGAAGAGGCAGGAGAGTTTTAAAGCTTGAGAGGAACTCAACCCTCCATTGCTGTGTCTGATATGAAGGGGACCATAACAAAAAGACTGCAACAGGCCTCTAAATGCTGAGAATGACTGTTCTCCCCAAAGCCAGCCAGGAGGAAAAGAGACCTCAGCCCTAAAACAACTTCTATAAATCCTGCCAACAATCTGCATGACCAAGGAAAGAGTTTCTCTCCTCAAGCTTCCAGAAAGGAACCAGTCCTGCCAATAGATTTTGGCCTTGGGAAACTACAGAGGTTCAGCCTAGCCCACTGAATCTAAGCTATGGAAACTGTAAGATGCGAAGCCCGTGGTAATTTCTCAATTGTTAATCGAAAGTCAATATAAGTGATATCAGATGGATTCTATCCTTTGCAGTCGAAGATGGGAAAGCTCTATCCAGTCAGCAAACACAAGACCTGGAGCTGACTGTGACTCAGATCATGAGCTCCGTACTACAAAATTCAGACTGAAATTGAAAAAAGGAGAGAAAACACTAGGCCATTCAGGTATGACCTAAATCAAACCCCTTATGATTATACAGTGGAAGTGACAAATAGTTTCAAGGGATTAGATGTGATAGGGTGCCTTTAGAACAAAGTTCAAGTTCATAACACTGTACAGGAGACAGTGGTCAGAACCAACCAGAAGAAAAAGAAATGCAAGAAGGCAAAGTGGTTGCCTGAGGTCTTATAAATAGCTGAGAACCGAAGTGAAAGGCAAAGGCGAAAGGGAAAGATATCCCCATCTGAATGCAGAGTTCCAAAGGACAGCGAAAAGAGATAATAAAGCCTTCTAAAGTGAACAATGCAAAGAAACAGAGGAAAACAATAGAATGGGAAAGACCGGAGACGTCTTCAAGAAAATCAAAGATACGAAGACAACATTTCATGCAAAGATGGGCACAAAAAAGGCAAAGACCTAACAAAAGCAGAAGATATTAAAAAGATGTCTCAAGAATACACAGAACTGTACCAAAAAAGTCTTAATGACTCAGATAACCACGATGGTGTGGTTACTCACTTAAGGCCAGACATCCTGGAGTGTGAAGTCAAGTGGGCCTTAGGAAGCATTACTACGAAAAAAACTAGTGGAGGTGACAGAATTTGAGATGAGCTATAATCCTAAAAGATGATGCTATTAAAGTACTGCACTCTATATGCCAGTAACTTTGGAAAACTCAGCAGTGGCCACAGGACTGGAAAAGGTCAGTTTTCATTCCAATCCCAAAGAAGGGCAATGCCAAAGAATGTTCAAACTACCACACAATTGTTCTCATTTCACATGCTAGCAAGGTAATACTCAAAATCCTTCAAGCTAGGCTTCAACAGTACATAACCTGAGAACTTCCAGATGCACAAGCTGGATTGAGAAAGGCAGAGGAGCCAGATATCAAATTGCAGACATACACTGGATCATAGAAAGCAAACGAATTCCAGAAAAACATCTATTTCTGCTTCTTGGCCTAGGTTTAAAGCCTTTGATTGTGTGGATCACAACAAACTGTGGTAACTTCTTAAAGAGATAGGAATACCAGTCTACCTTACCTGCCTCCTGAGAAACCTGTATGTACGTCAAGAAGCAACAGTTAGAACAGACATGAAACAATCAACTGGTTCAAAACTAGGAAAGGAGTACATCAAGGCTGTATATTGTCACCCTGCTTATTTAACTTATATGCAGAGTTCATCATGCGAAATGCCAGGCTGGATGAATCCACAAGCTGGAATCAAGTTTACCAGGAGAAATATCAACAACCTCAGAAATGCAGATGATACCAGCCTAATGGCAGAAAGCGAAGAGGAACTAAACAGCCCTTTGATGAAGGTGAAGGAGGAAAGTGAAAAAGCTGGTTTAGAACTAAACATTCAAAAAACTAAGATTATGGCATCCAGTCCCATCACCTCATGGCAAATAAATGGGGACACAATATAAACAGTCACAGACTTTATTTTCTTGGGCTCTGAAATCACTGTAGATGGTGACAGGAGCTATGAAACTAAAAAACGCTTGCTCCGTGGAAGAAAAGCTATGACAAACCTAGAGAGTGTATTAAGAAGTAGAGACATCACTTTGCCAACAAAGGTCCATCTAGTCAAAGCTATGGTTTTCCAGCAGTCATATACGGATATGACAGTTGTACCATAAAGAAGTCTGAGTGTCACAGAATTGATGCTTTCGAACTGTGGTACTGGAGAAGACTCTTGAGAGTCCTTTGGACTGCAAGGAGATCAAACCAGCCCATCCTAAAGGAAATCAGACCTGAATATTCACTGGAAGGACTGATGCTGAAGTAGATGTTACAATACTTGGGCCACCTGATGTGAAGAGCCGACTCACTGGAAAAAAATGGGAAAGATTGAGAGCAGGAAAAGAAGGGAGCAAGAGAGGATGAGATGGTTGGATAGCATCACTGACTTAATGGTCATGAGTTTATGCAGACTCCAGGAGACAGTGAAGGACAGGGAAGCCTGGCGTGCTGCTTCCATGGGGTTGCAAGGATTCAGATTTGACTAGCAACTGAACAACAACACATCAACTTTGCAGATCAGAATTTTTAAGCTGAGAGCTGAAATAACTTGCTCAATATCACATTACCCTAACTACTGATATTCAGATTCAACCATAAGTAGTGTGGAATGCGTTCTTAACCACTGAAGAAGACAACATGAGCAAGAAGGAACAGAGATAGCTGGGCATCTAGAATTAAACTTGAAGACTTTCTCTGGCAGAAGCTAAAATACACAGAATTACACTCCTCCTTTACAGTTTCAACAAATCACCTGGTTCACAACTAAATTATACAATTATAAAATAGCAGATGCTATTGTTTAAATTTCAAAGTCAACTGATAGTCAAAACACAGTATAAATTATAGATTTTATAACTATGTATAAACAAAACTTTGATGAGGTAAAAATAATATCACAAGTTAATAAAAATTAAAAGAGAAGGAGTAATTATAAAAGGAATGTTAGATACACTAATTCCCTGGTCTTTCAAAACAGTAAGATAACATACTACCTAAAGTTGACAAATCCAAAAATAATAAGTTACAGTATGACACTGGCATAAAAATTAACTTGTAAAGATTGTTTTCTGAGGGTTTTGGGGAAGGGATAGGTATTTTACTTTCCATTTTGTGCATTTCTCTGCTTTTTTAGAACCAAGCACATGTATTACATCTATAACACTGAAAAGATTTAGTAAACACTACACACCTGGATGTGAGTCAAGTCAGTTCCTCTGGGAATCAGACCCAACATGCAGTCAGAAGTTAAAGAAATTCATTATGAGAAATGTCTATGAAGAATGAAGGGGAGGGACTTCCCTCACAGTTGAGTGGTTAAGACTCCAGGCTTCCAAAGCAGGGGGCACAGGTTCTATCCCTGGTCCAAGAACTAAGATAAGATACCACATGCCATGCAGCCAAAATGAAGAAGAAGAAAGAAAAAAAAAAAAGAATGAAGGAGAGGAGGAGGAGCAGAAGCTGATAGGCAGAGAACCTGTTCATGCTGCAGCGCAGGTCTGAGTACTGTATGAGCCTCAGACCAGCGCAGCTCTGGTCTGCCAGCACAACAGGGACTTTAGGTACAAAAGATAAAGACAGTGCTAGGTCGTGTCCGACTCTTGTGACCCCATGAACTGTAGCCTGCCAGGCTCCTCTGTCCATGGGATCCTCCAGGCAAGAATACTGTAGTGGGTTGCCATTTCCTTCTCCAGGGGAAATTCCAGATCCCCAAAGAACTGCCTTAAAAAGAACGCATGTTGGGAAGAAATGGAGAGACGCTAACATCCTGCTGTACTCAGTTACTGGCAGACAGCTGCCCAGGAAGAACAAGGCCATGCCTCAACGCTGCAGCAAATCCCAAAGGCTCTGCTGCCTGGAGGCTGTCATCTAACACTTCTCAAGGTAGGTTTCTTCCAAGGGAAAGCTAAGCAGAATACCTATAGGGCTATTACAGATGCCATATTAAGGAATACATTCTGCAGCCATTAAAAATGTATGTTAGTCCTAATCTTCAATTACACTTCCTAGATTTCTTCAGAGGTATCTCCAAGGCAGATTATTCAGGCTAGGGAAAAAAAGCCAAATACTGAAGTTGTGTATTTCCATCCTATTTTCAACAAAAGCAGTCCACTGTTATCTCTTTACTACATTTCTCCCTAAAATTAGTTTGAACCAATGGCTGCAATGCTAAAAAGAACTCAGAAATATCTCTGCCACAAAAAATAACTTCTAATTGAAAAAATTAACAAATTGTGTTTAGAATTATTCTTGTGCTTTTATGTAAGCCTGTAACAGAAACATAAAAGACTATAAGGATAAATGTTATAGTCTTTTAAACATCAGAATGATGTAACCTACTCAGTGGTGAGATTATAACTTTTTTATTTTTTTGCTTACTTGTATTTTCTGTACTTTTTACAATTCCCGTTACAAGATCTTGCCAATCAGGGAAAGTAAACTCTATTAAAATTTAAAGCCCTGAACTGACAAACTGTCTCTTTCCACAACTTCAGATCTATGTATTACTTCAAAACATTACTTGGCATCTTATTAATAACAGAAAAAAAATCACATTTACAAAGCCAAAGACAAAATCCTTTATATGTGGAATCTAAAGAAAAAAAAATAAGTACAAATAAACTTATATACAGAAAAAACACAGACCCACAGACTTAGAAAACAAACTTATGGTTACCAAAGGGGAAGATAAGGAAGATAAATTAGGAGTTTGGAATTAACATAAACACACTACCATATTTAAAACAGATAACCAACAAGGACCTAACTATATAGCACAGGGAACTATATTCAGTATTTTGTAATAACCTATAAGGAAAAAGAATCTGAAAAAACCAGATATATACATATATGCATAACTGAATCACTCTGCTATATATATAAAACTCACACATTGTAAATCAACTATATTTTTATTTAAAAAAAGAAAAAAAGCAACATACTTATCCACCCCCCTCCCCCAAAAAAGTCACATTACAAATTATAACATTCACTTCAAAGAGCACTCTACCCATTAAGGAACAAGATGTGGATTTAATTATTCTAAATAACATACTTACATTCAACTAATGAAATCATGGCACTTACTATTTATAGCAGCAGACAAATAACTAACACATATTACATAATTTTCAGGAAATTTTCAATGATTTGAATATGTGTGTCAAGAATAACTTAGAGTCAAATTACTCAGTTACCATTTCAATTTCACAGGCTCCTTCAACATTACCAGCAATGTATGTAGTAAAAAGCAAATAATTTCACATTACTCTTTTGATTTTTCTGACCCTGTGGCCAAAAAAGCTTCCAGTATTCCCATTTAATAAATGCAGAATTTGATGTATGAGGCCAAAGTCGCCAAGCAAGTAAGTGGCAAAGCCAGGGAAAAACACTGATCCATAACTGATTTTTAGACTACACTAGTAAGGCTCTTGCAAAACTCACCCATTCTTTCAGAACTCTTATTTACCAGAATAAAAATACATTCACTTTAAAGTAAAGAGCTAGAACTCTAGATTTTTTTAAAATCAACTTGTACTCTGAAGAAAAATAATGTATCCGAGTACATGTTGGGATAAATATTAACTGACACCACTAACAGTTTCAATAATGGATGAATTTTCCAGCTTATGGTGAACTGTTTTTGTTTTGCATCTATAAAGACTATACCAGAAACAGCACAAAAACAAAGAGGCTCAATTTTTTAATGAGCTTTTATTCTCTTTAAAATAAATTGACCAAAATGTGAATATACCTTACAGCTCATGTTTTTTCTCTTCCAAATCCTTTATAAACCTATAACAGATACTATCTCACACTCTATTTGGTTCTCAATACAGCCTTACTATTATCTTCACAAACGCAGACTGACAGGAAGCAAAGGAGAAAGCTAACATCTGGATTCAACGTATCTCTAGATAACTCCTTTGACAGCACAAAGAAAAATGTTGTAGGTGTTCAGTCACTAAGTCATGTCTAACTCTGTGACCACATGAGTGCAGCATGCTGGGCTTCCCTGTCCTTCACTATCTCCTAGAGTCTGCTCAAACTCGTGTCTACTGAGTCAGTGATGTCATCCAACCAACTCATCCTCTGTCATCCCCTTCTCTTCCTGTCCTCAATCTTTCCCAGCACCAAAGTCTTTGCCAATAAGCTGGCTCTTCGTATCAGGTGGCCAAAGTATTGGAGCTTGGGCATCAGTCTTTCCAATGAATATTCAGGGCTGATTTCCTTTAGGATAGACTGATTTGATCTCCTTGCTGCCCAAGGGACTCTTAGGAGTCTTCTCCAGCACCACAGTTCGAAAGCATCAATTCTTTGGCGCTCAGCCTTCTTTATGGTCCAATTCTCACATCCTTATATGACTACTGGAAAAACCACAGCTTTCACTAGATGGACCTTTGTTGGCAAAGTGATGTCTCTGCTTTTTAATACACTGTCTAAGTTGGTCATAGCTTTCCTTCCAAGGAGCAAGGGTCTTTTAATTTTGTGGCTGCAGTCACTGTCTACAGTGATTTTGAAGCCCAAGAAAATAAAATCTGCCACTGTTTCTACTTTTTCCCCATCTATTTGCCATAAGTGATGAAACGGGTTGCCATGATCTTAGTTTTTCAACGCTGAGTTTTAAGCCAGGTTTTTCACCCTCATATAAACTTAAGAAACACGTGAAAAATATGACTCAAAGAAGAATTTTAATAAAAATGCAATATACTGAAATGATGACCAGATACAAATGAACAGATACAAATAATGTAAGTGCAGAACCAACAAGGAATAAATTAATATTCTTATCTTTAGTGATTTATGAGGTAGTAGGAAGCTGAGCAGCTGAAACATGAGCTAAGTCAAATAACCCATTCAACAATAAAGCATATTTCAACAATTTCACTCAAACAAATATGCAGAAACACTTCTCTATTTTGTTGCTGTTGTTACTGTTTAACAAAGCAAAGATTTCCTTGACATGGAGCTAGCATTCTAGCCAACATATATGAGCCTAACTAGAATATAGAACGGTCATCAGAATTCAGATTAGCCCGCAAAAATGAAGTCCACAAACTGAAAATTACTGCTTCTGCTAAATGTGTCAGTTAATATGGAAACAGCATTTTTAATGGATGTATGTACACACAGTGATACGTGAGCTTCATTAGAACAGAAGATCTTAAATCTGGGGACAGGGAGTAAATAAGGATACATAATGAAAAGTAAGACTCCTACAACTCCTTATCCGAGAGACAACTAGACCCACCATTGTAAACAATTGTGTCCGTATCTTTTCAGCTGTATTATATGCCTAAACAAACATATATGCATATATGTGTACATTTTTTAAGTAATCCAATTTAGAGAAAGAAAAAAACTATGACAAAGTTTTGCTCTTTTGTATTTTTGACATCCACATATTTTCATTAAAATTTTACCACAAAACACAGAAATTAACAAAGTGATTTTTATCAAGATGTAAAAATCAACCAGAGATCTTGGAATAAAGTTTATCATTGAGTAAATGTACCAACCACTCCACTCCATGCCACACACACACACACACACACACACACACACACACACACACACACACACACACACACACACACACACACACACACACACACACACGTCAAAAGAAGAAACAAAGAGAATTAGTACAGCTTCAGACTTTGAATACAAGATTTTAAATGTAAAAATACTGTTAGACAAAGGGCACAATTAAGAGGCTGACTAAACTAGTAAATCAGATATAAGGGAAAAGAGACTGCAGAGAGTATACCAACACAGATATTCAGGTTCTGTGAGCTGAAAATTGTCTAAAATCCTTCATTAATTCATGGTTAAGCTTTTTTTTGCATAGTTTAAAAGTAACATTGTGAACCTTCTGTGTTCCTGCTGAAGTGGGAACATAAATTCAATTTTTTCCCACTGTGAGTGATGATGAATCTGATCATTTAGTTAATGAAATGGTAAGATTTACCAGATCTTTCCCTTTGCAATTAGTGGAGTGATATTGTTGCCCAGAATATCTTTCACGTAATGGCATTAGATTTCACTGATGATCTTTATCTGAATCAGTTATTTCACTGGTAACTGCAAAATGGTAATTTTCTAATTCTTTTCTTTCACATTTACTCACTGGCATCTTTCTATTACCATAAAAGACAAACAAACAAAAAAAACCACCTCTCCTTACAAGTGAGGGTAAACTAGAGCTCACCTAAAAATGCAGCAGAAATGTTTAATTCTCTACCTTTACTTAACCATATTTTCAGAATAAGGAGTTTATCCAATGTACATTTCTCTGGTAGCAAGTCAGTTTCTCACTGTGTCTTATTGAGTAGCCTTGTGTACTCACAGTTGTTACATTTTCTGTAATCAATTATAGTTATTCTTTTTGATGTTAAAATTGTTCAAAATTTAGCCAGTGAGGTTTTCTTCATGCACAGGGAAAACAAAATTGTAGACCAAGGACTGTGTCATCTAATGGGCAGGCGTTGAAATGAAAAACTTCCCCTTTCTCTTTAGATATTAGTTATGAAACAGAGATTAAAATATTGAGGTAGTAACACTGTAGCATATATATACAATTTGAAGTAGGGGTTGTTGGATTGTTATATTACAGTTTTCCAATCCCTACATCAAGTGGTCATTTCTTTTTTTTTTTTCATTTATTTTTATTAGTTGGAAGCTAATTAAATTCATCTTTGTTAAACTTGCTACTCCTTTTAGATTTAACAACTCATGTGTTCTAATATATTACATAATATATTATCTAATAATTATATGCTGCTGCTGCTGCTAAGTCAATTCAGTCATGTCTGACTCTGTGCGACCCCACAGACGGCAGCCCACCAGGCTCCCCTACCCCTCGGATTCTCCAGGCAAGAACACTGGAGTGGGTTGCCATTTCCTTCTCCAATGCGTGGAAGTGAAAAGTGAAAGTGAAGTCGCTCAGTCTTGTCCGACTCTAAGCGACCTCATGGACTGCAGCCTACCAGGCTCCTCCATCCATGGGATTTTCCAGGCAAGAGTACTGGAGTGGGGTGCCACTGCCTTCTCTGAATAATTATAATATTATATTATAACTAGTACAATTTTTCCTTCCAAAAATGAAATAATAAATGAAATGTATATTCATCCTGGGCTCAGAACATACTTAACGTTATCAGAGAGTGAAGAGACTTTATGGTAAAAACTAGTTATAACTAAAAAGCTTTCAGCAAACACAGTCATTCAGTGTTTTCAGTTCACAAGGAATACAGAAGATAAAGGAATAAGTTAAAGAATACTTCTGAAACAAAGAAAAAAAGACGGTTGAGACATTTTAAAAATAAGCAGTCTTGTCTAGTAAAAAGTCAGTATCTTACAAGGAAAAGGGCATGAGTTACTCTAGATTACAAGAGAACAAAGACATAACCATAGGCCTTGATGCAGTGGGTTACCCATACACACAAGTGAAGGAAAAGACACTATGAAAGACCTTTGAAATCAACTAGGTAAATTTGAACAAAGCATTACATTGTAATAAAGAACAAATCACTGGTATTTTTCTTAGACATGATAATGATAAAGTAGTCATATAAGAGAAATGACATTTTTAGACAATGTGGACTGACATTGTCTACGGAAATGAAAACTTACATCCACACAAAGATTTCTACACAAATGTTTGAGAAGAATTTATTTCTACTGGGTTAGCCAAAATTGTTCCTTTGGTTTTAAAATAAAAACAAAAGACACACTTGTCATTTTCACCAAGAACTCCATTGAACAATGTATTCACCATGCATTTTGTTTCACTATCTTCTCAATTTTTCAGGCAACTTCATAATTCCATCTTCCCAAAACTTTTCATCTTTTTGAGCAAAGAACTGTACCAAGTTCCTTTTACAATCTTCCAGGGAATTAAAACTTTTTTCCATTAAAAGAAATTTGTAAAGATCAAAATAAATGGAAATCTGAAGGTATAATCTCTGGTGAATACAGCAGATGAATCAGAACTTCCCAGCCAAGCTCTAACAGTTTTTGACTGGTCAACAAAGAAACAGGCAGTCTTGGAGTATCCTGATATAATATCATGCATTTTCTGTTGACCAATTCAGATGCTTTTTATCAAGCGCTGCTTTCAGTTGGTCTAACCAGGAGCTGCACTTGTTGGAATTAATCATTTGGTTTTCCAGAATGAGCTCATAAGAGAGGACCCCCTTCCAATCCCAGCATGTACACAACATCACCTTCTTTGGATGAAGACTGGTCCTGGTGTGGTTGGTGGTGGTTCATTTCACTTGTCCCATGATCTCTTCTATCCCACATTACTTACACTATCCAGTTCTCATCACTCCTCACAATGTTTTAAAAACAGAACATTTTTGTTAAATTTATGTAGACAATCACATGCAGAAATAGGGATAAGAAGGTTTATTTCCCACTTAACTTAGGTGGATTCCAAACAACAAAGTAATTAACAAAACCAAGCTGGTGCCAATGATTCTCAAGGGCCAATTTAGATATTTTGAGTATGTTGGCAATCTCTCAAGTGGTATAACATTGGTTGTTTTCAATTAAGGTCTCAATCTGATTGCTATCAATTTCAACTGGCCTACCCAACCGTGGAGCATCATCCTGAGAGAAATACCCAGCATGCAACTTTGCGAATCACTTTTGACATCTTCTGTCAGTCACAGCACACACCTTCTCCATACACTGTACAAATACTTTTTTGCATTTCAGTTGGGTTTCTGCCTTTTTGAAATACTAAAGTGTAATATGTCAAAAATGTTGCTTTTTTCCTTCCATCTTCAATATTATAATGTCTACACAAAAATTTGCCAATTCTGATGTTTTTTTTTTAATCACAGTTGTCACAAAACAATCTAACAAAATTCTTTCAAATTAAGTTAAAGATAATTAAGTGCTATAGAGCCATCATTGGAAAAAATTGAACAAACTTTTTGGCCACACCAGTAACAGCCAAAAATGTCAATAAGGGACTAGACAAATTGAATACATTCAAACAGTAGAATGCTTTGCATCAATAAAAAAAATAAAAATACTGATATATACAACAACATGAAAGTGAAAGTCACTGAGTTGTATCCGACTCTTTGCAACCCCATGGACTATACAGTCCTAGAATTCTCCAGGCCAGAATACTGGAGTGGGTCACCTTTCCCTTCTCCAGGAGATCTTCCCAACCCAGGGATCGAACCCAGGTCTCCCACATTATTGGCAGATTCTTTACCAGCTGAGCCACAAGGAAAGCCCAAGAACACTGCAGTGGGTAGCCTATCCCTTCTCCAGCGGATCTTCCTGACTCAGGAATCAAACCGGGGTCTCTTGCATTGCAGGCGGCTGCTGCTGCTGCTGCTGCTAAGTTGCTTCAGTCGTGTCCGACTCTGTGCGACCCCACAGACAGCAGCCCACCAGGCTCCCCCATCCCTCGGATTCTCCAGGCAAGAATAGTGGAGTGGGTTGCCATTTCCTTCTCCAGTGCATGAAAGTGAAAAGTGAAAGTGAAGTCGCTCAGTCATGTCCGACTCTTAGCCACCCCATGGACTGCAGCCTACCAGGCTCCTCCATCCACGGGATTTTCCAAGCAAGAGTACCGGAGTGGGGTGCCGTTGCCTTCTCTGGCATTGCAGGTGGATTCTTTACCAACTGAGCTATGAGGGAAGCCCTACACAACATCATGCATGAGTTTTAAAAGACACTGCCTCACCAAAAGAAGCCAAAAGCAAAACTATATACATTTATTGATTCTATCTGTTCTATTGAAAAATTCTGTCACATATGGTGTAACTATAGTTGCCTGAGATGATGACTGAAGGAAACATGAGGAAACTCTCTTGGACTGCTGAAAATGATTTCCTCTTGATTATGGTAGCAGTGGTTACAAAAACCCATACATCTGTCAAAACTAAAACCATATATTTAAAATTCAAACATATACACTATCCCCAAAAAAGTTGATTTTAAGAACTAACAAAAAACATCCTATTCACAATTGTATCAAAAAGAATAAAATGCCTAGGAATAAACTTAATGGAGAAGAAAGAAGTACATTTTAAATTAGAGGACACCTATAAAAAAAAACTGAAAGTGACAGAAATAAATGGATATACCATGCTCATGAATTTAAAAAATTAATGCTGCTAATATGCCCATACTACTTAAAACAATCAACAGAGTCAATGAAATCCCTATCAAAATTGCAACAACATTTTTCACAGAAACAGAACAATCCAAAAATTTTTATGGAGCCATAGGAGACCATGAATAGCCAAAGCAATCTTGAGAAAGTATAACAAACCTGGAGGCGTCACATTTCCTAATTTTAAAACAGTATTATATTGGCAACGAAACAGGCACATAGATCAATGAAACAGAATACAGAGCCCAGAAATAAAATCAAGACTATACAGTCAATTAATTTATGACAAATGAGCCAAAAATACACAAGGAAAGAACAATCTCAATAAAGTGTTGGGAAAACTGGACAGCCACATGAAAAAGAAATAAATCGGACCACCATCTTACATCATGCACAAAAATTTACTCAAAATGATTAAAAATTTACTCAAAATGATTAAAAATTTGAATATAAGACCTCAAGCCATAAAACTCCTAAAATAAACTATAGGGGCTAAGACCTTTAACATCAGTCTTGTTAATGACTTTTTGAATTTGATACCACAAGCAAAGGCAAAAAAAGAAAAAACAAGTAAGTGGGACAATATCAAACTAAAAATTTTCTATACAGCAAAGGAAACCATTAACAAAGTAAAAAGGCAACCTACTGTATGGGAGAAAATATTTCTAAGCCATATACCTGATAAGGGGTTAATATCAAAAATACATAAAAAACTCATACAACTCAATAGCAAAAAAAAAAAAAAAAATCCAATTTAAAAACAAGCAGAAAACCTGAACAGATACTGTTTTCGAAGGCATATATATGGCCAATAGGTACATGAAAAGACACTCAATATAACTAACCATCAGGAACAGGCAAATCAAACCAAAATGAGTTACCACTTCACATGTATTAGAATTTTATTGTTCAGTTGCTAAGTCATGTCCAACTCTTTGGCTATAATCAAAAAGAGAAAAAAATAAGTCTTGGTGAGAATATGGAGAAAAGGGACCCTTGTATACGGTCGATGGAAATATAAATTGGTGTAACCACCATGGAAAACAGTATGAAAGTTCCCCAAATATTAAAAATAGAACTACTACATGATCCAGCACTTCCACTTCTCAGCATTTGTCCAAAGGAAATGAAAACCTTATCTCAAAGAGATCCGCATTCTCATGTTCACTGCAGCATTGTTCACAATAGCCAAAACATGGCAGGAAGCAATTTAGACTGCATGTTACATAAGGAAAACATTTCACATATATGCATGTGCATGTGTGTGCACACACATGCACACACACCTATATATGTAACTATATATAAATATGCAATTAAATATTATTCACCTATAAAAAAGAAAATCTTATTTGTGAAAAATGGATGGACCATGAGGGCATTATGATAAGTGAGACAGAAAAAGAGAAATACTACATGATCTCTTAAATGTGGAATCTAAAAAATTTAAAACAAAACAGAACACCAACTCATAAATACAGAGGGCATTGGTAGTTCTCAGAGGCAGGAGGTCAGGGTGGGCAAAATGAATGAAGGTAACCAAAAGGTACAAACTTCCATTTATAAAGTCAGTCCAAGGGATGTAATGTACAGCATGGTGACTACAATTAATAATGTTGTATTATATATTTTAAAGTTACTGACAGTATTAAAAGTTCTTATCGCAAGAAAAAAATTTGTAACTGTGTATTGATGGACATTTACTAGACTTATTGTGGTGACCACTGTGCAATACATACAAATATCAAATCATTATGTTGTATACCTGAAACTATTATAATATTACACATCAATTACATCTCAATAAAAAAGAGAGACATTAACAAAAAAAAGTTTCTTAACTGCAGCGACGGATGTTTTCACAAGTATATACATAGGTCAAAACTTAATAGTAAAATTTACAGTGTATAATTTAAATATGTACATTTTATTGTATGTCAATCTTAATTCAATAAAGCTATTAAAAACAAAGCTAAAGGGAGCCCTGAATAATCAGTTCCCTATTCCCCATTCTGTAAATAAACAAATGCTATGAACAACCCCTGAAAATGTAGAGAACTTTAAAAGAAAAAAACTAAGTGAACTAGGAAAAAAACTTGAATATAACTGAGACTACAAAATTAATGAGTGTCTTTTTTAACTGTGAAACGCTAAATGACATTAGTTATTTTAAATAAGGATCTAGATGGGAAAGCTGATGTGCCACAACTTTCTGACACACATCTCACTCCCCACCATCTTCTCCCCCACCAACTTCCAGCCAAGAATGACCATTTAACAAGGTCCAGCCTTGAGATTTGAAGACTACTTTGGAGTTACTGATACAATCACTGTTGCTTCCCTATCTTCCTGTGCTTGGAGCCATATCAACCACATGCAAACATGAAAAAGAAGTCAAGAATAAATTATCAAGAAAGAATTATCTGTTCTGCTATCACTCTATCAATGAAGCAATACAAGACAGTTGTGTAAGAAAAATGAAGTTCTATTTTATCAAGCCAAGGTTGTCTGGTTTTCTGTTTCCTAACACCAAATTCAATGCTAAGTAATGCAAATAAAAAGTCACAGTTTCTTTTTAAACACTGAGATATAATTCACACATCATAAAATTCAACCTTATATACTTTAAGCACACAATTCAGTAGTTTTCAGTGTATTCACAAGGTTGTAAGACCATCACCACTATCTATTTCCAGAACACTTTCATCATCCCCAAAAGACACCCTACACCCACTGGCAGTAATTTCTCCTACCCATAGCCCCTGACAAATACTAATTTACTTTCTGTATCACTGCATTTGCCTATTTTGAACATTTTCATATAAATGGAATCATAAACTATACGAACTTCTGGGTTTGACACTTTACTTAGCATAATGCTTTCAAGGTTCATCTATCTTATCTAAAGCACAAATTAACACTTGGTTCCTCTTTATGGCTGAATAACGCTTTCTTGTATACCATATTGTTTTTAATCCATTTACCAGCTGATGGCTGGAGAAAAGAGCAATGTACAAAAATCAATAGTTTTTTTTTTTTTTTTTTTTTCCTTTTCTTAACACCCTTCTGCTTCTGTTGCTACTGCTAAGTCATGTCAGTCGTGTCCGACTCTGTGTGACCCCATAGACGGCAGCCCAACAGGCTCCTCTGTCCCTGGGATTCTCCAGGCAAGAATACTGGAGTGGGTCGCCATTTCCTTCTCCAAAAAATCAATAGTTTTTGTGCTGGAGGAAGAATAACCTTACAGACAGAAGTAAGAACAAAATGTTCTCATTACAAAAGCATCAAGACCTATAAAATATTTTTAAATAAATAATCTGGCAAAATATATAAAGTATACATTATTAATAAAAAATATAATTGTCATATATTCAGAAAGCCCTAGCATAGACATGTCAGTTATCCCCTATGCTAATGAATTTCATGTAATTCAAATTAAAATCCAAATGGCTTTTACAACCTATTTCTAAGGAAAAAAACAATCATATTTATATATAAGAACTAATGTTGCAAACCAAAGATGAAAAAGGTTAAGCTGGAACCTGCATCTAATATGAAAACACATTACAGTTAGAGAAAACTACTCAGTATTTATACAGAAGCAGAACAGTATCAATAAAATAACAAACTGAGAGAAAGAGTGCCATAAAACTGAAAATTTTTAATAAATAAGGGCACTCCCTCAAGTTAAAGGAAAATGGATGGTTTCAGTTCAGTTCCGTTCAGTCCAGTCGCTCAATCATGTCTGACTCTTTGCAAACCCATGGACTGCAGCACGCTAGGCCTCCCTGACAATCACCAACTCCCAGAGTTTACCCAAACTCATGTCCATTGAGTCAGTGATGCCATCCAACCATCTCATCCTCTGTCGTCCTCTTCTCTTCCTGCCTTCAATCTTTCCCAGCATCAGGAGCTCTTCAAATGAGTCAGTTCTTCGCATCAGGTGGCCAAAGTACTGGAGTTTCAGCTTCAGCATCAGTCCTTCCACTGAATATTCGGGACTGATTTCCTTTAGGATGGACTGGTTGGATTTCCTTGCAGTCCAAGGGACTCTCAAGAGTCTCCTCCAACACCACAGTTCAAAAGCATCGATTCTTAGGTGCTCAGCCATCTTTATAGCCCAATTCTCACATCCATATATGACTACTGGAAAAACCATAACCTTGACTTGACGGACCTTTGTTGGCAAAATAATGTCTCTGCTTTTTAATATGCTGTCTAGGTTGGTCATAACTTTCCTTCCAAGGACCAAGCATCTTTTAATTTCACGGCTGCTGTCACCATCTGCAGTGATTTTGGAGCCCAAAAAAATAAAATCAGCCACTATTTCCACTGTTTCCCCATCTATTTGCCATAAAGTGATAGACTGGATGCCATGATCTTAGTTTTCTGAATGTTAAGCTTTAAGCCAACTTTTTCACTCTCTTCTTTCACTGTCTTCGAGAGGCTTTTTAGTTCCTCTTTACTTTCTGCCATAAGGGTGGTGTCATCTGCATATCTGAGGTTATTGATATTTCTTCCAGCAATCTTGACTCCAGCTTGTGCTTCATCCAGTCTGACATTTCCCATGCTGTGCTCTGCATAGAAGTTAAATAAGCGGGGTGACAATATACAGCCTTGATGTACTCCTTTCCCGATTTGGAACCAGTCTGTTGCTCCATGTTGAGTTCTAACTGTTGCTTCCTGACCTGCATACAGGTTTCTCAAGTGGCAGGTCAGGTGGTCTGGTATTCCCATCTCTTTCAGAATTTTCCACAGTTTATTGTGATTCACACAGTCAAAGGCTTTGGCATAGTCAATAAGGCAGAAGTAGATGTTTTTCTGGAACTCTCTTGCTTTTTTGATGATCCAACAGATGCTGGCAATTTGATCTCTGGTTCCTCTGTTTTTTTCTAAATCCACCTTGAAGATCTGAAAGTTCTCAATTCACATACTGTTCAACCTGGCTTGGAGAATTTTGAGCATTACTTTACTAGCATGTGAGACGAGTGCAATTGTGTGGTAGTTTGAAAATTCTTTGGCATTGCCTTTCTTTGGGATTGGGAGGAAAACTGACCTTTTCCAGTCCTGTGGCCGCTGCTGAGTTTTCCAGAGTTGCTGGCACATTGAGTGCAGCACTTTCACAGCATCATCTTTTAGGATTGGAAATAGGTCAACTGGAATTCCATCACCTCCACTAGCTCTGTTCGTAGTGATGCTTCCTTAGGCTCACTCGACTTCACACTCCAGGATGTGTGGCTCTAGGTGAATGACAGATCACATCATCATCATGATCTGGGTCATGAAGTTCTTTTTGATATGGTTCTCTGTATTCTTACCACCTCTTTTTAATATCTTCTGCTTCTGTTAGGTCCATACCATTTCTGTCCTTTATTGAGCCCATCTTTGCATGAAATATTCCCTTGGTATCTCTAATTTTATTTAAGAGATCTCTAATCTTTCCCATTGTATTGTTTTCCTCTATTTCTTTGCAATCATCACCGAGGGAGGCTTTCTTATCTCTCCTTGCTATTGTCTGGAACTCTGCATTCAAATGAATATATCTTTCCTTTCTCCTTTGCTTTTCGCTTCTCTTCTTTTCACAGCTATTTGTAAAGGTCTCCTCAGACAACCATTTTGCCTTTTTGCATTTCTTTTTCTTGGGGATGGTCTTGATCCCTCTGGTACAATGTCACAACGGTTTAATTAATTTTTCTAAAGTGTTGGTAATCTTCAAGAAAAAGTGGGTACTCTAACGTTGTAAGACATACAAAAATAAACTCAAGACAGGTGAAATGTAAAAAAAGTAAAAATCTTCCACAAAAAAAAAATCTGGGAAACATCTTATTCACAATTCAAAACTAAAAAAGTATAAAGGGATTCGCATAAAAAGCTTTTTGTACCTGGGGAGAAATAAAAACATCTGCAACAGAGGTAATGTATTAATGTATTAAGACACAGTGAGCTCTTACCAAATGAAAAAGACAAACAACCCAAATAGAATTTGGGCAAAAAGGATATCAAAAGAACAATTCACAAAAGAGGAAAATCAAATGCTCACAGATAAAAAAAAAAGATGTCCAAACTCATTAGTATTCAGGGAAATTCAAATCAGAAATAACAATGAAATGAACATTACACCTACTTGACTGGCAAAGGTTTAAAAAGCTATAGCCCCAATTCCTGGCAGAGGTGTAGGAGAAAGAGTATTATCACACAATGCTAATGGAAAATTTTGGTAAAAAGCAATTTGGCAACATCTACTTAAATAAAAAATATAAAAACCCTTCAACCCAGCAATTCTACTTCTGGAAATCTATCCCAAAGAAATAAAACCATCTGGAAGAAAGGACATATTCAAAGATGCAATACTGTTTAAAATAACAATGAACTAGAAAGGCAATATTTCCATAAATGTGGGAATGATTAAATTTTATACAACACATAATTAAGCATTCTTTTGAAGTCACAAAAACAATGAATTAGAGTTACACTTCAAATGGATAGCAAAGTTACCCTCTGGATGGGGGATTTCTCTAAGGTACTATTAATGAAAACAGAAAGGATGCAGAAAGTATATATAATGATCCCACCTTTTTAAACTTGACATCACAGCAAGTCTATATATGTAACTGGGAATACAAATATCTGTATAAGATAATATGAAGAGAGATAAATATGGAGCAATAGATACTATGGTATTTACACAGAATGAAGGAAAAGTTGAGAGCTAAGCCAAAAAGAATAGCAACAGGGGGATAAATTTTCATGTCTTTATGTAAAATCTATATGTATTGAATATTTTTAAGTAGATAATCAAGATGCAAATTTTGTCCAATATAAGGATTAAAGAATTATATATAATAAAGAAAACTAAGCATTGCCTGTTGCAACACACACAAAAATTTGATTTTTTGCATGGTAAAAATATATATATATATGCCTAACTATCAACTGAATTACACAGAGGAAAATAAAATCATTCAAACTCCTGAAGACAGCAAAGGACAGGGAAGCCTGGCATGCTGCAGTCTATGGGGTTGCAGAGTCGGACACGACTTGGTGACTGAAGAACAAAAACTATAGTATCTCTTTGACTTAAAATACATTAATCTGAGAATTACAGTTCAGAACATTACAAAATAGCAACATATCTATACCCTAATTGCAAAATATGCCTCTTTTATATTAGAACTGAAAACTCTATCAAACTCACCAATATTTAACTGTATGACTTAAATGAGCAGCTTTCATATGTAAAATTCTGTCTGCAGCCTCAGGGAAAACAATATACTCCCTTAAATCAGGTATAATTCAAGCAAGGCAGTATATAAACATAAGGTCAAAAATAAGAACTGAAATACCACACTATACAAACTCTGTATAAAATAAACATAGCCTATTGTCATTTACTAAGACTATCATTATATAAACAAAAATAACTTTATTTTTTAAAATATTTCAATATTGAGCTAAACAATAGCATACTGAAAGAATTATACCCCTTAACCAAATGGGATTTATTCCTAGAAAGCAAGGATGGATCAACATACTGAAATCCATCAACGTACTACACAGCATGTTAATGAACAAAGGGGAAAAAATTACATAATCATCTCAAGCAATACAGAAAAAGCACTTTACAAAATGTGACACCATTTCAGATTAAAAACAACAAACTAGAAATAGAAGGAAATCATCTTTTTAATGATAAAGGCAATGTATGAAAAATTCACAGTTAAGTAATAGTGAAAGGCTGAAAACTTTTCTCTAAAATCTGGAAGGAGCTAAGGATGCCTACTTTCACCACTTCTTTTCAACACAGTATTAGAAACCGCAACAATCAGGCAAGAAAAAGAAAGAAATAGCATTCAAATAGGAAAAGAAATAAAACTATGTGTAGATCATATAATATTACATGCAGAAAATCCTAAAGATTAGACACACACAGAAAAAGTTTAGCACTAATTTAAAAAATTTAGCAAACTTGTATGATTAAAAAATAAACAAATATATGCTGTGCTTCCATATAATAAACAAGAACAATCTGAAATTGAACAATTCCATTTATAATGTCATCAAAAATAAAATACTTAATCCTTAAAAAATTACAAACAGAGCTAACATATGATCCTGCAACCCCACTTCTGGGCATATATCCAAAGGAAAACATAATTTGAAAAGAAACACACACTGCAATTATCTACTAGAGCACCATTTATAATAACTGAGACATGGAAACAACCTCCGTGTCCATCGACAAATGAACGATGTGCGTACATCCCCACCCTCCATACAAACACAATGGAATACTACCCAGCCATAAGAAAGAATGAAACGCCATCTGCAGCAACATGGATGAACACAGAGATTATTATAAGTAAGCCAGACAAATACCATGTAACATTGCTTATATGTGTAATCTAAAAAAATGATACAAATGAATTTACAAAACAGAATTAGACTCACAAAGAAAACAAACTTATGGTTACCAAAGTGAGGGATAAATTAGGAGTTTTGGATTAAAATATACACACTTCTATATATAAAATAGATGATCAACAAGGACCTACTGTGTAAACATAGAGAACTATACTCAGTATCTTGTAATAACCTATAGTGGAAGAGAATGTAAAAAATATATATATATATTTGTGTGTGTGTGTGTGTATATTTTAACTGAATCACTTTGCTATATACCAGAAACTAACACAATTCTGTAAAACAAGCACAAGTCAATAAAATAAAAAATACAATTGAAAAACTGAAAATAAAATACTTAACAAATACAACAAAGAAAGCAAAAGCCTTATATACTAAAAACTAAGTTGTTTAAAGAAATTAAAGAAGAAATGTATGATCCAGTAATTCCACTTCTGAGTGTATACCAAAAACAATTAAAAACAGGACTTCAAAGAGATACATGTATACCCACATTCAGAACAGAATTATTCAGAATAGTACCTGGAAGCAATCCAAGTGTACACTGATGGATGAATGGATTAAAAAAACTATATATACATGTAATTATACATTATACACATAATTCAGCCTTAAAAAAGATGAAAATTCTGACACACGTAATGACATGAATGAACCCTGAGGTCACCATGCCAAGTGAAATAGACTAGCCACAAAAAGACAGACAGTATGTGATTCCACTTATATGAGGGACCTGGAGTAGTCAAATTCACAGACACAGAAAGTAAAATGGTGGCTGCCAAGGGCTATGAAGAGTGAGAAAAACAAAGTTGTTTAACCAGTATGGAGTTTCCGTTTTGCAAGATGCAAAGAATTCTGATAATTGATTGAACAATATGAAGTACTAAACACTACTGAAATGTGCACTTAAAAATCAAGATGGTACATTTTATGTGTACTTGAACACAATAAAAGAAAAAAAAGCCTACAGCTAATTTCATTCTTTAATGTTGAGAAAACAGAAGCTTTCCCACTAAGATCAGGAACAAGTCAAAGATGTCCCATCATCACTGTGGCTAATGCAATTAAACATGGAAAGGAAATAAAAGATACATGGATTGGCTGTAAAAAAAATAAAATAAAATAAAAATAAATAAATAAAAGATATATGGATTGGAAAAGATGAAATAAAACTGCCTTTATTCATAGATGACATGATTGTCTATGCAGAAAATCTAAATGAACAGACAAAAAACTCTTATATAATAAGCAATTATAGCAAGGTTGCAGGATACAAGGTTAACATACAAAAGTCAATTGCTTTCCTATACTTCAGCAATGAGCAAGTGCAATTTTTATCAACACCAAAAATGCAAACATAACACCATTTGTATCAACACCAAAAAATGAAATACTTTAGCTAAATCTAAAAAGTTATATATAAGATCTATATGAAGAAAACTAATAATGATGAAACTAGTGAAAGAAACCCAAGAATTAAGTAAATGGAGAGCTATTCCATGTTCATGAATAGAAAACATTGTCAAAATGTCAGTTCCTCCAAAGTGGAGTTATAGATTCAACACAACCCCAATCAAAATCAACAAGTTACATTATGTATATCACAAACTGGTTCTAAAGCTTATACAGGTAGGCAAAAGACAGAAAAACCAACACAGTATTTTTTAGCTTTTAATTGGAGGACAACTGCTTTCCAATGTTGTGTTGGTTTCTGCCGTACAACAACGTGAATCAGCCGTGAGCCTGCGTACGACCCCCTCTTAAACCTCTCTCCACCCCGGCCCCAGCCCAGCCCTCGGAGCTGCCCCAGCACTGGAGTGAGCTCCCTGTGCTGTACAGCGACCGCCCACTCGCTATCCAGTTCAGATATGGTCACGTATATACTTCCACGCTACTCTCTCAACTCGAACCACCCTCTCCTTCCCCTGCTGTGTCCACAGAGTGTTCTTTATTGTCGGTGCCTCTATTCCTGCCCTGCAAATACATTCATCAGTACCACTTTTCTGGATTCCACATGTACACATTAATGTACAATACTAGCTTTTCCCTTTTTGACTAACTTTATATAACAGGCTCTAGGTCCATCCACCTCACTAGAACTGACTCAAACTTGTTGCTTTTTATGGCTGAGTAATATTCCATTGTGTATTTATACATCACAACTTCTTTATCCATTCATCTGCTGATGGATATCTGGGCTGCTTCCATGTCCTAGCTATTGTTAAACAGTGCTGCAATGAACACTGGGGTATACGTGTCTTTTCCAATTATGAACCAACACAATATTAAAAAAAATTCAGGGGGACTGAAACCACTCAACTTTCTTTGAATCTACAGTAATCAAAGCAGTGTGATGGTGACAAAAGAACAGACAACTAGATTAAGAAAACATTACAGAGAGCCCAAAAATAGACCCACACCAATTTAGTCGACTTATCTTTGACAAAGGAGCAAGGGGTGATACAACGGAGAAGAAAATAAACATTTTCAACAAAGGGTGCTGGAACAAAGAGACACTCACATGCCAAAAAAAAAAAAAAGCTAGACAAAGATCTTACGTTCTTCACAAAAATGAATACAAAATAGATGACAGGCCTGTATCTAAAATGCATAAAAATATTAGAAGATAACACAGAAGAAAAATCCAGATGATCTTGGATCTGGAGAGAACTTTTTAGATACCACATCAAAGGCACGATTCATAAAAGGAAAAAATTAGGTTGGACTTTAATAAATTAAAAACTTTTCCACTTCCAAAGACACTGCCAAGAGAAGCAGCAAATTCACAGACTGAGAAAAAAATGTATATAAACAATATATCTAATAATGACCGTTATCTAAAATATACAAAGGACTCTTAGCACTTAACAGTAAGACAGACAATTCAATTTATAAATGGGCAAAAGACCTAAATATCTCACCAAAGAAGATACTCAGATGGCATATAAAAATATACTCAACAACACATATCTATCAAAATAGTTTGGAACACTGACAATATCAGATGCTGTTGAGGATGTAGAGCATCAGGAACTCTCTTATATTGCTGACAGGTATAACAACGTGGAAGACAGTAGGGGAGTTTCTTACAAAACTAACATACCTTTACCATACGATACAGCAACTCCACTCCTTGAAGGTTATCTAAATGAATTAGCAACTTGTGCTCGCATAAAAATATACACACAGATGTTTAGAGCAGTTTTATTCCTAACTGCTAAAACTTAGAAGCAACCAAGATGTCCTTCAGCATGTAAATGAATAAACTGTGGCGTTATTCAGTGATAAAAAGAAAATGAGCTATCAAGTCATGAAATGACATGGAGAAAGTTTAAATACATATTTTTAAGTGATGTAGCCAATCTGAAGACACTACATACTGTATGATTTCAACTAAATGGCATTCTGGAAAAGGCTAAACTATGGAGGACAGTAGAAAGTAGCTGCCAGGGATTAAGGGGATAGAAGGGATAAACAGGCAAAACATGTTTTTTTAGGGCAATGAAACTATTTTGTTTAATACTATAATGGTCGATACATGTCATTACATTTTTGTCAAACTCAAAAAATTAACAATAAAATGAACCCTAATGTAAACTATGGACTTTGGGTAATAATGACATGTCGATGTAGGTGCATTGATTGTAACTAGTGAACCACTCTGTTGTTAGTCAGATCAGCTGAGAATAGGGGGGTCGTGGCTATACAAGAATTCTCTACGCTTTCAGCTTAATTTTGCTGTAAACCTAAAGTGCTCTTACAAAAAGAAAGAAAGAAATGGAAGTACTGATAAATGGAACAACAAAGATGAATCTCAAATGCATTCTGCTTAATGAAAGAAACCAGAATAGGTGATTTTATTTACATGACATTCTTAAAGAAGCAGAACTATAAGATGAGAAAGGAGATCAGTGGTTGCCAAGGTATGGGGTTGGAAAAACAGGCAACTACACGGTGGCATGAGAGAATAGTTACCAACTCTTCTACATTTTGATTCTGATAGTTTCACAGTTAATGCATTTGTCAAAACTCAGGAAAGAGTAACTTCTACTTTATGTAAATTCCACCTCAATAAACCTGACATGAGAGAGAAAAATTTGCTTTCTTCAACATCAGAGGGTATTCTTTTTGAGGAGGAAATGGCAACCCACTCCAGTATTCCTTCCAGGAAAATCTCATGAACAGAGGAGCCTGGTGGGCCACAGTCTGGGGTTGCAAAGAGTCAGACATAACTGAACAACTGAGCAGACACACATTATTAATAATATTTGGGATTTTTTCATTTCATCTAAAAACTTTAAAGGTTTCAGATTTAGGAATATAATGAATACAGTAATAACCTTTCTCCTTTACAAATTAAAATACAGAGTTTACCACATAACACTTTTTACTTTGAAATTATTATAATTCCTATGTTCCTTATGGACTAAGCTTCCTCATTTAATATTGCATATCCTCCAAAACAAGTAGTTCATAACCTCACAGTACAGTTCTCAAAGTGTAGTCCCTGGACTGGCATCAGTACCACCTGAGAACTTCTTAGAACTGCAAATTATCAGACCTCAAACATAACCAGCTGAGTCACAAATTCTCAGTTTGGGATCTAACAAACTCAGAAGAGCCCTACAGGTAATTCTAACACTGTATTAAGAACCCCTAACCACGACTCCAGATGTATTAAATCAGATTTTCTGGGGGTGGGGTCCAGTCATCTGTAATTTTTTTAATCTTCCCAGGTAATTCCAATGTGTAACTAAGGTTTATTTTGATTCAGTAAGTCTTGGGTTGGAATCAGAGGTCAGATTTTTAACAAGCACTCTAGTCATTTCTAATGTCAGTAGCCTAAGGATCCACAATTTAAAAAAAAATCATTCATCACAAATAATGACTACAACCCACTACCACAATGTACTGTACTTTTTTATTACTGCTAAAACTCACCTACTTGAACATTCTGAAATCAGACACAACCCAGACATTTTAAAATCTAGAGTTATGCAGCAAAGAGAAATAGAAAATGAAGAGACCAAAATTTCCTCATCCTGACTGCATCCCCAAGATCTGTATCTTGTTTAATAGAGGAGTTAAAGTATATATTTAGAGAAGCTAGACTACACAAAAAATATTTAAGCAAATAAATGTGAGGTACATTTGGCACAAGTGAGATATCCACAATCACATTTTTCAATGAAATACACATTATAACTACAGAAGACCCAATGATTATCAAACTTTAGCACTAATACAGGCTCTGTCTGTTTCAGATTAATTTTACACACTTGAAGAAAAATAATAAAGAAACACAAATGATAGGTGAGCCAACTGTTAACTTTTGGCTATTAAAAACTCATTTTAGCACTAAATACTCTTTGTAAAACGTAAAAACAAAGATAAAATTTTATTGGGTTTTAATATTATAAGACTCAACTTTTTGACATTTCTTTTCCTTTTTCCCCCACTTTCCCCTGGCTTTCCATTTACAATCTGTAACAAAACATATATATACACACATATATATATAGATAGATATATCTAACAGTTTACTAATCACTTTCAGATACATTCTCTCAGTCCCATTAATAAGAAGCATTATCAATGTATAGAACAGCAAACTGTAACTAAAGGAGGTATTTATCCCAAAAAATCAAGTAAGTCAAGACATAAATCTATATTCTCCTGCTTTTCAATGCTATTTAATTCATTGCTAAAGACCAGTGGTTGAACCCCACTTTAAGACCCACTGATTCCTGAAACAAATAGTTGCAAAGTAATTCTCCTTAAGATGATCCCTTACTTCCTGAACATGTCATTTTGTCTTCCTGGAATTCTGTTTCATATCATAAAGCAGTAAACAAGTTTGTGGAGAACACACTTTTTTTGTTTTGATGTTATTTTAATCTATATAAAAAGACAAGCAATCATTGCTTAAGGAATGTAGAGTTTCCTATAAAACTGGGGTTATTCTTTGTAAAAATCTTCTGTGATTTACCTTCTATAATCTAAATTCATTTTAGAAGGTATGAGAATAAATGCTGGCAGAATGTTGTTCCCATGGAGACTCTTAAGCAAAAATCTTCCATTCCTGGGATTCTGTATCTAACAATTCAACCATACTTGCTTCATAGTCAAGAATCAAAATAGTTTCCTATTTTGCTCACACTGAAAACACTTTGATACTAGTGCTATTTGCTAACCAGCTGTCTTACTGGCAAGATCAAACCATCTTCGTTGCTCCTATTAAAAATGTCTCCTTTTAATGTCTCACTAGCCTACTTAATTTTATAGGGAGATAATGTCTCTGCTGAGATAACTGTTTATTCATATACTTAAGGCACTCTGTGTCTGATTGTTTATCCACTGTTCTACTGTACTTTGTAAGAAGGTCAGACTTTTAAACCCTATCCCCTGGCCTCCAAGGAAGTGAGAAAAGAAAGGATGGAGATTAACTAATCACCAATGATCAATGAGTTATCAATTATGCCTGTGCAATGAAATCTCCATAGAAAGCCAAAAGGAAGCTCAGAGAGCTTCTGGGTTGGGAACCCATGGAGGTGGGGGTGCCATGCCTCTTCTCCCACACCTGGCTCTATACCTCCTCTTCCACCAGGTGTTCCTGAGTTGTATCCTTTTATAATAAACCCATACTCTAGTAAATAGACCACTATCCTGAGTTCCATGAGCCATTACAGCAAACTAATTACACCCGAGGAAGAAGGTGTAGGAACCTCCACTGACAGCCAGTTGGTCAGAAGCATGAGTTACAACTTGGGTTAGTTACTGGTATCTGAAGATATGTGCATGTGTATCCGTATGTCTGTGGGAGGAGAGGTGGTGGGCTTTGGTCCTGTGGGATTAAGTCTTTTACTTGTGTGATCTGATGCTAACCCCAGGTAAAATTTCAGAATTGACTAAAATTTTGGGATACCCAGCTGGTGTCATGGAATTGCTTGATGTTTGGATAACCAACACATCTGGGCAGTGAGTCTTCAATATTGTAGCAGAGAAGAGAAGAAATACAAGAGTGTTTTTCTTTTCATCCACATAACCAAAATTTGTTCCAAATTAGAAAATCAGTCAACTGCATTTTCTCATCATCACTTGATTATACTGGCTTGGTGCTCTTCACTGCCTTCAAAGTTTTCCAGGGTCCTTCCTAACTATGATCACAGAAAAAAAAAAACACCAAAAACTCTTTCATTCCTAAATGTTGTTGACTTACCTCACCATGCACTATTTCCAAAGCTGTGTTGAGCTTTTCTTAACTTTATGACAATTTGTCATTTTTCATCCTATTTCCTCTGACCAAGTGTAAGAAAAGGTAAACTGACGATTAAAATTTTTTCAAAAATTGAACAAAATTCACAAAATTTATATTCTGAACTAAATAACTGTATTAGAACAGTAACTTAAGACAGAGCACACTGAATCTGGGCCACCTTTCACAGACCTATGAATCAACAGACACCAATCTATCATAACAGTAGAAGACTTAGTTAAGAGAAAAACCAAAGGGATCAATCAAATCTTCAGTGCTGGAAGAGGTAATTAATATAGGAGTTTCTTGATTAAGTAACTCATTTCTTAATTTCAGAATGGGGATCAAACTGCAATCTAATTCACTAGTCATATTTTCTGTTTATGACAACAGGAGCAATAAGTCTTTCTCCTTTAATTATCTTCATTTAAATAACCTAAGATGCTCTGAATATATTTAATTTCAATAATTAAAATCATGATGATGATTTGATTTTCATAACATACAGGATTCTTATTATGAGAGACCAATGTCATGCTTTACGTGAAATACAAACAAAGAAAAATGAAATCTAGGAATAGGGCTCAAAGAAGAGTGGTGTGAGAAGTTGTACCAAGAACTCATGATTTTAAGTGGTGAGAATTACATACAGTTCATAACAAAAGTGGTTTTCTAATACTTACAAACTACCAGATTTCTGTGAGTTAAACAATTTCATTATATGCAGGCTTACCTGTATTTTATACGAGTTCAACATACCAAACTACATTTACAAGATTCTACTTTTGTCTTCAAAGGTTACAAAGCCGCCTCCCCCAACTCTGCCCTCCCTTCTTTTTCAGCATTTTATGTCATGTTAGGCTTATTATTACCTTTTATTAAACTAATAAAGGAAGATAACTGTCAACTTCAAACAAGAAGATTATACATTTGTCTCTTAAAAATATACTTGAAGTTTACTATACTTAGCTATTTTCTTTTAAACAAAAGAAAAGTATCATTTTTAGGCAGCCTTACAAATGGCTGAGCATAACAAAATATTTAATTCACTAGCAATTAGAGGAAAGCAAAACAAAACAATATACTAATTTTTACCCATTAGATAAGAGAAATTAGATTCTTAATATACAGTGTTAGTGTAAGCAATGCTCAAACTGAAGACGGGAATATATATTAAAACAATCTTTCAGGAGGGCATATTTGGCAGATCTTCTAGAAATTTGACAGAAACATACAGCTACTGAAGGAGGATAGACTTTGTTCTTTTACAACAATTGCATTATATTTCCACATGCTCAATCTACTATGCTCACACAAAGGCTCTAGAGGAAAATTCTTCCCTGCCTCTTCCAGTTTCTGCTGGCTCCTAGTGTTCCTTGGCTTGTGGACTAACCCTCTGCTTCCATCTTCCTGTCACCTTCTCCCCATACTTGGTGACTTCACATGTCTGCTTCTGTGTCTTCTCTTCTCTTCTAAGGATATTTGCTATTGGGATTTAAGTTCCACCCTAATCCAAGATGATCTTGCCTCAGGATCCTTAATTGTATCTACAAAGACCCTTTCTTTCAAAGTCACATTCACAACAGGTTCCAGAGGTCAGGACATGGATACATAACTGGTACTAGTCAACATTACTCAGCTAAGCTACATTTTGTTGAGAGAGAGAGAGAGAGAGTGAGAGTGAGTGAGTGCGTGTGTATATATTTTTAAATAGCTAGAAAAAAGGTAAGAAAGGATACAGATCAAACTATTAACAGCAGTTACCTCTGAGGAAGGGAGGCAGATAAAAAAGTGAATGGTAATTTTCATATTCTACTTTATATACTTCTGAAAAAAATTAAATAATGAGCACTTTATTTCCCACTGTCCTAGACAACCATTTTACACACACCCACACTAAATCTCTCTTCAATCCTACAACATGCCGTTTCCCATCTTTGCTCAGCTTCCCCTTTCACAGAAAAAAACTGAAATTATCAGAAAACTTCCACAAACCAAAAACCCTTCATTTACCCACTCACTGGCACCTACGCCCACAGACTTGCCTCCCTCCAGTGAACTTGTCAAGGATATATTCCCACAATTTCTCAAAATTTTTCCAACATCAATTTTTCACAAACTAATTGATCATTCACCTCAGCACAGAAACGAATTTGCATTTTCTTTTAAACACCTTCACCAGGGATCTCCCAGGTGGTCCAGTGGTTATGACTTTTCCTTCTAATGCCAGGGAATGTGGGTTGGTTCCCTGGTCATGGAGCTAAGATCCTACACACCTCAGGGTCAAAAATAACATCAAATAAAACAAAAACAATTTTGTAACAAATTCAAGAAAGACTTAAAAAGAGTCCACATTAAAAAAAAATTTAATTAAATAATAAAAATCTCTGGAGCCCATTTTAATTATCTGTACTTACTATTTCCAACATTGCTCATTCAGTTCTTTTTTTTTTTAAGTGTGCATTCTTTTTTTTTTTTTTTTTAATTAGTTGGAGGCTAATTACTTTACAATATTGTAGTGGTTTTTGTATTTTAAACTCACTTTTCTGTAAGACTTTTCCTCCACTACACCATCAAGAGAGTCAGCCAAAATCACCAGTAACTCCTTTTTGCTAAACCTAACAGTCAATATTCAGTCCTTCATCTTAACTTGACCTATCAGCAGCACAAAAATTTAATTTAAAATGTTTGTTGACTTCTGAATTACCTTACTTTTCTAGCTGTTCTCCTTTGCTGGTAACAACTTTAGTGGATCCTCCTCCCCTTCCCTGGGTTCCCAAGTGACTCAATGGTGAAAGAATCTGCCTGACAATGCAGGAGACATAGAACACAGTTCAATCCCTGGGTCTGGAAGCTCCCCTTGAAGAGGAAAGAGCAACCGACTTCAGTATTTTTGCCTGGGAAATTCCATGGGCAGAGAAACCTGGAGGGCTAGCCCACAGAATCGCGAAGAATCAAACACTGCTGGGCAGGCACACACACCTCTCCCCCCAACGGCTGAGTACATACCGCAGTGCAAAACCACCCTAAGGCTGTTCCCTACCTGTGACCAGTCTCTGCAGAGGTAGTTTTACAGATTTAAAGACCCAAACTATCTCAATTTTATATTTCTAGTATAGAAATCTTTCCCAAACTCCTGGTTTGTTTTATGCAACTTCCTACACTGACATCTTTCCTTTTCTCCTTTGCCTTTAGCTTCCCTTTTCTCAGCTATTTGTAAGGCCTCCTCAGACATCCTTTTTGCATTTTTTTTCTTGGGGATGGTTTTGATCACTGCCTCCTGTACAATGTCACAAACCTCCGTCCATAGTTCTTCCGCCACTCTATCAGATCTAATCCCTTGAATCTATTTGTCCCTTCCACTGTCTAATCATAAGGGATTTGATTTAGGTCATACCTGAATGGTCTAGTGGTTTTCCCTACTTTCTTCAATTTAAGTCTGAATTTTACAATAAGGAGTTCATGATCTGAGCCACAGTCAGCGCCAGGTCTTGTTTTTGCTGACTGTATAAAAATTTTTCATCTTCGGCTGCAAAGAATATAATCAATCTGATTTCGGTATCGACAATCCGGTGATATCCAGGTGTAGAGTTGCCTCTTTTGTTGTTGGAAGAGGGTGTCTGTTATGACCAGTGCGTTCTCTTGGCAAAACTCTGTTAGCCTCTGCCCTGTTTCATTTTGTACTCCAAGACCAAACTTGCCTGTTGCTCCAGGTATCTCTTGACTTCCTACTTTTGCATTCCAGTCCCCTATGAGGAAAAGGTTATCTTTTTTTGGTGTTAGTTCTAGAAGGTCTTGTTGGTCATCACAGAACCATTCAACTTCAACTTCTTCAGCATTAGTGGTTGGGGCACAGACTTGGGATTACCGTGGTATCAAATGGCTTGCCTTGGAAACGAGCAGAGACTATTCTGTCATTTCTGAGACTGCACCTAGGTTCTGCATTTTGAGCTCTTTTGCTGACTCTGAGTGCTACTCCATTTCTCGCCCTCAGTAATAGATATAATGATCATCTGAACTGTATGTTGCCCATTCCAGTCCATTTTAGTTCACTGATTCCTAAAATGCTGATGCTCACTCTTGCCATCTCCTGTTTAACCACTTACAATTTACCTTGTTTCATGGACCTAACATTCCAGGTTCCTATACAATATTGTTCTTTACAGCATCAGACTTTACTTTCATCACCAGTCACATCCAAAATGGGGCGTTTTTTCGCTTTGGTTATCGACCAAAGGGAGTTCATCTTTCAGTGTCATATCTTTTTGCCTTCTCATACTGTTCATAAATGCAGAGTTCAAATAGCAAGGAGAGATAAGAAAGCATTCCTCAGTGGTCAATGCAAAGAAATAGAGGAAGACAATAAAATGGGAAAGACTAGAGAGCTCTCCAAGAAAATTAGAGATACCAAGGGAACATCTCATGCAAAAATAGGCACAACAGAGGACAGAAATGGTATGCACCTAACAGAAGCAGAAGATATTAAGAGGTGACAAGAATAACATAAAACTATACAAAAACGATCTTCACGACCCACATAACCACTAGAGTGGGATCACTACCTATAGCCAGACATCCTGGACTGCAAAGTCAAGTGGGCCTTAGGAAGCATCACTATGAACAAAGTTAGTGGAGGTAATGGAATTCCAGTCGAGCTATTTCAAATCCTGAAAGATGATGCTGTGAAAGTGCTGCACTCAATATGCCAACAACCCTGGGAAACTCAGCAGTGGCCACAGGACTGGAAAAGGTCAGTTTTCATCCCAATTCCAAAGAAAAGCAATGCCAAAGAAAGTTCAAACGATCGCACAACTGCACTCATCTCACATACTAGCAAAGTAATGCTCAAATTTCTCCAAGCGAGGCTTGCAACAGTATGTGAACCAAGAACTCCCAGATGTTCAAGCTGTATTGAGAAATGCCAGACTAACCAGAGATCAAATTGCCAACATCTGTGGGATCATAGAAAAAAGCAAGAGAGTTCCAGAAAAACATCTACTTCAGCTTCATTGACTATGCCAAAGACTTTGACTGTGTGGATCACCACAAACTGTGGAAAATTCTTAAAGAGATGGGAATACCAGGCCACCTTACCTGCCTCCTGAGAAATCTGTATGCAGGTCAAGAAGCAACAGTTAGAACCAGACATGGAACAAGGGGCTGGTTGCAAATTGGGAAAGGAGTACCTCAAGATTGTATTTTGTTATCCAGTTTATTTAACGTCTATGCAGAGTACAGCATGGGAAATGTTGGACTCGATGAAGCACAAGCTGGAATCAAGATTGCCAGGAGAAATACAAATAACCTCAGATATGCAGACGATACCATCCTTATGGCAGAAAGCCAAGAGGAAATGAAGAGCCTCTTGATGAAAGTAAAAGAGGAGAGTGAAAAAGCTGGCTTAAAACTCAACATTCAAAAACCAAAGACCATGGCATCCAGTCATCACTTCATGACAAAGAGATGGGGAACCATGGAAAACACTGACAGGCTTCATTTTCTCAGGCTCCAAAATCACTGCAGATGGTGACTACAGTCATGAAATTAAAAGACGTTTGTTCCTTGGAAGAAAAGCTATGACCAACTTAGACAGCATATTAAAAAGCAGAAACATTACTTTCCCAACAAAAGTCCATCTAATCAAAGCTACAGTTTTTCCAGTAGTCATGTATGGATGTGAGAGTTGGACCATAAAGAAAGCTGAGCGCCAAAGAATTGATGCTTTTGAACTGTGGTGCTGGAGAAGACTCTTGAGAGTCCTTGGACAGCAAGGAGATCTAACCAGTCCATTCTAAAGGAAATCAGCCCTGAATATTCATTGAAAGGCTGAAGCTGAAACTCCAATCCTTTGTCCCCCTGATGCAAAGAATTGACTCACTGGAAAGGACCCTGATGCTGGCAAAGATTGAAGGCAGGAGGAGAATGGGATGACAGAAGATGAGATGGTTGGATGGCATCACCAACTCGATGGACATGAGTTTGAGCAAGCTCTGGGAGTTAATTACGGAGAAGAAACCTTGTTTGCTGCAGTCCATGGGGTGATAAAGAGTTGGACACAACTGAGCGACTGAACTGAACACTGACATCACCACCAAGTATCTGCTAAGTTAACTTTCCCTACCATTAAATATCTATACCAGGTAATTTAGGTCTTCTGGTCTCTGGTTCTCAATAGTTTTACTCTTACCATCCTAATACAAATTTCAACATTCCACCTCTTAACACTCTCAATCTCCTTACTCTGCTCTACTTTTTTCTTTTAGAAGAGTACTTACCACTTAATCTATTTATTTATGTTCAGCTATTGTTTACACTGTTCCCTCCTCCTCAAATTGAAATGTAACTTTCTTTATGATAGGGATCTTTGTTCTCTGATTTATCTAGAACAGAGCCTGTCACATGATAAACATATTTATTTGCTAAACTGATTTTTTAACTAAAAAAAAAACATAAATGAGAGAGTAATATGGAAGCATATACACTACCATATGTATACTGGACAGGCATCAAAACTCTGCTATATGACTCAGGGAATTTGAACTGGGGCTCAGTAATAACCTACAGGGGTGGGAAATGCTGGGAGGTGGAAGGTGACATTCATACATGTGTGGCTGATTCATGCTGATGCGTGGCTGAAATCAAACCAATACTGTAGAGCAATTATCCTTCAATTAACAAGTAAGCTTTTAAAAAATATAAATTAAAAAGCCATTCTTCATTCCGCTAATATATGTAGTTCACTTGGTACCCAAATTTCATTTGTCTGTGATTTGCCACTGAACTCTTCTAATTGTACTTCTAAAGATAACTAAAGAAGTCTTCCTCTGTGACACATCATTTGGTGTCATATCTCCTAGTCAAAACATCAATTCAGTTTCAGCATTAACATATTCAGTTAAATAGATGTATTTTAAAACTCATCCTTATTTTAAAGCTCTATCAACTCCAAATTCAGACTTCTCCAAATCCCTGTCTTTGACAGGTTTTAACTTTTTCAACCCTCTTTTCAGAGAGAAGGTAGGAGGCTGATGCAGAATAATCACACAGGTAGCTTCTCCCAGAATATAAACAGTATCTTCCTCTTTACTCTGACCCTATATTTATACATTCTGATTTACCAAGGAGAATTATAAATAGATATATACTTTCCAAAAATCTTCCCTAGACACTTCTAATGTTATATAACCCCAAACACTACACTGATAATCACTGAATTAAAACAGACAAGGCTGTGATTCATAATCTTTAAGTATTCACATCCGTGATTCTCTAAAAGAAAAGTACTTTCAGAGGAACAAGAATAGTTAAATTAATAGATTAATCAAAAGGTTTGATCAATACTAAGAAATAAGGAGGGACCTACTAAGTAGCCACATCTTGTCTACGTATGACCACCTTCAAAATTCTATGCTTGTTACCATGCAACAGGCCTCCAATTCTTCTTCTTGTCTGCTAATATCTATAAATTTACTTTAGAAGATTCAAAACAGCCTAATTGTTGAAAAAGAATAGTTTATTCTTCCCTTTCTTTGATATTCTTCTACATGATTAAAATGTGACAATGTCCTTCCATCTTCTCTCCTTACTGGCATACCTCCCAAACTTTTTCTTCCTCCCTGTCTAGAAAGCTTTGCCTAGAATTGGCAATTACAGAAAAGGATTTCTAGATGCTCATGCTATCGTCCATTCCTAATCTTGAGCAACTAAGCACCAAGGGAACTTAAGGCAAATGTATCACAAAACTGGGTCTCTCTCTGGAGTAGGAAATGGCAACCCATACCAGCGTTCTTGCCTGGAAAATTCCATGGACAGAGGCGCCTAGTGGGCTACAGTCCATGGGATCACAAAGAGTTGGACACAACTAAGCACATACACGGAGAAGACAATGGCACCCCACTCCAGTACTCTTGCCTGGAGAATCCCATGGTTGGAGGAGCCTGGTAGGCTGCAGTCCATGGGGTCGCTAAGAGTCGGACATGACTGAGTGACTTCACTTTCACTTTTCACTTTCATGCATTGGAGAACCCAACGCATGAAACCCAATCCAGTATTCTTGCCTGGAGAATCCCAGAGACAGAGGAGCCTGCTGGGCTGCCATCTATGGGGTCGCACAGAGTCAGACATGACTGACGCGACTTAGCAGTAGCAGCAAGCACATACAAACAGAGTTTCTCACCTTAGTAACTTTCAAACTCAGTTTTCTCATCTGATAAATGGACATACAGAAGTAGATTACTTCAAAAATCCCTTCCAGTTACAGGATATATGATTTAATGATTCTGTTACTTATAATGGCATTGCTAGCAAGAAATCAACACAAGGTCTCACAAAAACAATTTAAAAGGACATAAATATGCTTTCCCAGGTATTTTTAAGTAAATGTAACATTCCCTATCTTGAGTTATTGCATCTTCAAAAACCCTTAAATGTATTTATTTTTTAAATATCCAATTTGTCTGAAATATATTAAAAGCTTTTTTTAAAATAAAAACCTGACTTCTATCCTTGGATATTTTGGTTCCTGATTAAATTTTAACCCCTAGATGACACACCACCACCACTAGTCTATCCGCAAACGTCTACACATGTACACAGCTATAAAATCCTTATTAAGAAAGAATGTCTTAATGAATTTATGGTTGCCAGGGCAGAAGGATGTGGGAACAGAGTTAGGGAGTCTGGAATGGACATGTACACACTGCTGTATTTAAAATGCATAATTAACAAGGACCTACGTACAGCACATGGAACTCTACTCAATATTACGTGGCAGGCTGGACGGGAGGGGAGTTGGGGGAGAAAGGGTGCAAGTACACGAGTGGCTGCGTCCCCTTCCTGCTCACCTGAAACTATCACAACACTGTTGACGGGTTACACTCCATACAAAGCAAAAGGTCTAAAAAAAAGAGCCTCTTCTTCAATGAAAACATCAGTACCCCACGCCTCATTATAGGAAATCTCTCCAGAGTAAGTCGTATTCTTTCTACTTTTTCAGGTAAGTCCTAGAAGTCACCGTATCCCCATAATTAAAAGCAGCTCAGTAAGAGTCAGAAGGACCTGAACGTGCCTCCAACCTCTGCTACTTAATAGCTGGTATCGGCCACCCCACTGTGTACATATACCTAACCTCTCTGAGCGTCAACTGTCTCCAACTGAAAAGATAAATACCTGTCTTGTGAAGAGGCTCTGAGGATTAAAATGGATCATATACTGCAACTTTCAGTGTCCTAGGAATATAGCAATCACTCAATAAAAGGTGACTATTACTTTTGTGGAACTCATTTAACAAATCAATTCTTTCTATCCACTGAAAACTTCAAATGAAGTCAGCTAATTAACATCATAAAATATGAAGAGCTATTTCTTTGCCCCCACAGTTTTACTACACAAATTAGATTTTAATTATTGATTCAAACCTAATTTGACTATTCTTTTACATTTTTTAAATGAAAATCACTACTTATTAAAATTATTTCCAACCATAATGGCCAACATTAAATTAATTTAAATTATTAAATTAAATTAGCAAATGTAACTTTATAAATTCACTTATAATTAAACTTATAATTCACTTCAACTATCCAGGTTCATTTACTGATTTTAGGTCAAAAAAATTGATAATGATTATAAGCAAGCAAAAAAGCCCAGAAAAGCACATGCAAATATTGAGAACTGAATGGAGAAACAGATGATAATAGTTGTGAAGACTCTAAAATTCTGCTTTAAACAACAGCTAGAACAGCTAGACAGAAGATCAATAAGAAAATTAAGTACACAAACAATACTATAAGTCAACTAGATGTAACAGACATACATAGAACATTCCACCTACCAGAAGAACATATACTCCTCAAGTACACATGGACTATTCTCTGGGATATGCCACGTGTTGAGGTTTCAAAACAATCCTTGATTAATTTAAACAGACTGAAATATACAACATATCTTCTTGGACCACAATAGAATGAAATTAGAAATCAATATCAGAAGGAAAACCGGAAAATTAGCAATATAAACCCACTTTTAAACAAGAAACAAGTCAAAGAATAGATCACAAAAAAAATCAGAAAATAACCTGAGACTAATGAACATGAAATTACAAGTTACCAAAACCTGTATATAGCAAAGGCAGTGCTCAGAAAGTAATTTATAGCACCTATAAACATCTACATTAAAAAAACAGTATTTCAAATCAATAACCTAACTTTATACCTTAAGGAAATAGGAAAAGAAGAGCAAACAAAACCCAAAGCCAGCAAAAAGGAAGTAAGAAAGACTAGAGCAGAGATGAATGAAATATAGAGAACAGAAAAACAACTTACAAAAATCAACAAACTTAACAAATCTTTACCTAGATTAAGAACAAAAAATCAAAACACAAATAATTAAAATCAGAAATGAAAGTAAGGCTATTACTACCAATCACACAGAAAGTAAAAGGACTATAAGAGAACATTATGAACAACTGTACACCAACAAATTAGATAATGTTAATGAAACAGACCAAAACTAACTCAAGAAGAAAATCAATATATTTCTAACAAGAGAATCAATCATCAAAAGCCTCCAGACAAAGAAAAGCCAGCTTCACTGGTGAATTCTACCAAACATTTTAAAAGAAATAACACCAATACTATCAAACTCCTCCAAAAATTACAACGAGAAATACTTCCTAACACATTCTATGAGGGCAGTATTACCCTGACACCAAAGCTAGACAAAAGTACAAGGGAAAAAAAAAAAAAACAACAACACTACACTACACAACAATATTCTTTATGAATTTACATGCAAAAGCCCACACAGAATATCAGCAAACTACATACAACAGCACATTAAAAGGATTATATACCATGACCATATAAGAATTACCTTGAAATGGCTCACACAATTTCATCAGTGTAATAAATCATATTAATAGAACTTCGGGAGGGAGACCATATGATAGTATTAATAGATATACATACAAAAAGCATCTGACAAAGTTCAACAGCCTTTCGTGCTAAAAACAATACTCAGAAAACTAGGAATAGAAGGAAGCTTCCCTAACATGATAAAATAATTTTATAAAAAATCAATAGTTAACACTGAAGTTTTTCCCCTAAGATCAAAAACAAGATAAGGAAGCCCACTGCTATTTAACATTGTACTGGCAAGTTAAATTAGGCAAGATTCAGGCAAGAAAAAATTAAAGGGCATCCATAATGCTGAAGCTGAAGCTGAAGCTCCAATATTTTGACCACGTGATCCAAAGAGCCAACTCACCAGAAAAGACCCTAATGCTGGGGAAAATTGACGGCAGGAGAAGGGGACGACAGAGGATGAGATGGTTGGATGGTATCACCAACAATGGACATGAGTTTGACCAAACTTCGGAAGATGTTGAAGGACAGGGAAGCCTGGCGTGCTGCAGTCCATGGGGTTGCAAAAAGTCGGATACAACTTAGTGACTGTTCACTAAGACAGTTCACAGACTTAAAGAAAGTAGGTGTGAATCATACATCTGATAGGGAAGCCCTGGTGGCTCAGACGGTGAAGTGTCTGCCTGCAATGCGAGAGACCAGGGTTCGATCCCTGGGCCAGGAAGATCCCCTGGAGAACGAAATGGCACCCCACTTCAATACTCTTTCCTGGAAAATTCCATGGATGGAGGAGTCTGGTAGGCTACAGTCCACGGGGTCACAGAGTTGGACACGACTGAGTGACTGAACTGAACAAGAATGTAGACTAATAAGATGTCTACAATGCTGGTGAAAATGTACAACAGTGCAGCCACAGTGAAAAAAAGTTCGGCAGTCCCTCAAAAAGCTAAACACAGATCTGGCATATGATATGATAACCATGTGATCTGGCAATTTCATTCCCAGGTACATACCCAAACGAAATGAAAACACAGGTTCACACAGAAATTTGTACACAAATATTTATAGCAGCATTATTGACAATTAGCCAAAATGTGCATTCAATGAATGAACAAGCTGTGGTACAGTTGTCCCTTGGTATTCCCAAGGGATTGGTTTCAAGACGCCATCATAGATACCAAAATCCAGATGCTTTAGTCCCTTATATAAAAAGGCATACATACAATGAAATTATCATTCAGTCATAAAAAGGAGTAAGCTACAACTTGGATAAACTTTGAAACCATTGTGCTAAGTGAAAGCCATATATTAAATGATTCCATTTATATGAAACACCATAAACAAACAAATCCATAAAGGGTTGATTTGCTGAGGGTTGATTTCTAACAAGTGTAGGGGGCAGTGGGGAGTGATTCCTTAATGGATATGCTGTGTGTTGTTCTGGTGTTACGAAAATGTTTTGAAACTGGAGGTGTGGTTGCACAAAACTTATGACTGCACTAAATGTCACTTTAAAATAGTTAACTGGATGCTATAGGAATTTTTCAATTTAAGAAAAAAAGGTTAATGGAAAACCAATATGAATTATGAAATACTAACTTGAAATAAACAGTTTCATTGCTTACTAATAGTGGTATTTATACCATTTAGGTGCCTAGTTCAATCCTCCAAAGCCCCCAAATATAACGTGTAGTAAAAGTCACAGAATGTTTGAAGTGTGTGGTAAATTCTTACAATTATTTTAAGCATGTGTACATTTACTAGTACCTACTTTATAACCAACCTTGATGTAGAATTTATGATGTAGGAAAGTCAGATTACAGTATGATTTACATAGATGATCTATGATTATTTGTCAGTTTAAATAACTTTACCCTAATTAAGGAAGAATTTGAGAACACCAGATAAGTCCCACAGAATTTACTCATAAAACAGAACACATTTTCTGGTCTACTTACCCCCAGATATAGGTGGGATTTTTTTCTTTTTCCTTGCTTTCTGGATATTGTCTTTTAGGGCTAGGAAGGTTCAGTTCAGTTCATTTCAGTTGCTCAGTCATGTCTGACTCTTTGCGACCCCATGGACTGCAGCACGCAAGGCTTCCCTGTCCATCACCAAGTCCCGGAGCTTGCTCAAACTCATGTCCATCGAGCCGGTGATATCATCCAACCAACTCAACCTCTGTC